>NC_092165.1:30723223-30750723 GCF_045791955.1 Oncorhynchus clarkii lewisi
TGTCTTGGTATTTGAAGGTGTGTTGATATAAGTGGCATGTAGAGGTCTTGATGACGACTCGTTAGAGTCAGTTGCCGAGACAGGAGCTAATTCAAACTCAAGAGCCCTGCTCAGATCAGGCACCCGCAGAGCCAGTCCATCATTCAGTCAGCTTAGACACCCTCCGTAGGACCCAAAGAGGGAGACTGTATCTATCTCTGTGCCCCCCAACATCCAGTTCTCTTCTCAATTCTCTCTCCAACCCCCAACCAGCCCCAACAAGCCAACAGGGTGCAGATCCACTGACATGGATCCGTGTGTGTCTGCAGTTCCGAAAATTAGCCACCCAGGGTGCCTTCATATATCCAGGTTATTGTGTATGTATATCCAGAAGTGGATTTGAGTGATTTTGATTGAAAATACTAAAATCAGTGCGATGGTATTTTATTTATTTTAACGCACATAGGATTTCAGGTGAGGAGGGAACGTGTAAAGTGTTATTTTGTAAGGACCAAATCAAATTTGTATCGCTGAAGAGCCGCATTAAAACGCAAAGGTCACTTCCAGTTGAGCCGGCATGCGCAGCGTTTACCGTGAATGCAGTCTCTGTGAACGCGGGGACATTGCCTTTACATTTCAATCGAGCTATAACGCAGATCTTCCTCCATACGGACTGAATACAGTCCCAAATTGAATGTCCGATTTCTTCATTTCAATGTATAATATTTCCATTTCTAAATTGCAGAAGTTTCATTACTTATTAAGAGAGAGAGAGAGAGAGAGAGAGAGAGAGAGAGAGAGTGTGTGTGTGTGTGTGTGTGTGTGTGTGTGTGTGTGTTGCATAATGTGGTGAACATACACATTCCTAATGTCTTTCAAATAAACAGAGTAGAGACAGGCCATGTGGTGTCTGAATATCATGTTTACTGTAACGAACCAATGGCATTGGACTCATCAGGCCTGAGAACGACGGAACGCTGTCCTCACCTCAGTGACATCATAGACAACACAGCCAATCGCAGCCTAAAGAATCAGTTAATGTATTTAAATAAATTGACATCACACACAGCATAACATCCCTAGTCAACGCCTCCAGCCCTCCCCCTGTATGTCCCCGATCCGGACATTACTACATATCAAAAATGACAGATTTGTCCATGTCCTCAACCCAACCCTGTATTATTCTTTAAATACAAACATGAGAAACATTTCTAAAAGGAAATAGTCAAATTATGGAATGTGAAACCTAAAGAGTGAACAGCAGCAAAGCGTCATTTCCTAATCAGGACCTTCGTACTAACGTCAACTCTGTCTCTCTGGTAGAGGGGCTATCTGCATAGCCTATTAGACCTGAACCTCTGTGAAGGAAAACTAAATGAATACACCCACAGACAGGGCGGTGTTCCATGAAGATGTCTTTACACAAAGTGAACACAATCAACAGCAGAGCTTAGCTCTGCTTGGTGTTCTGTCTACGGTGCCCAGGGGCGGACAAACAGTGCAGCCAACAGGACATAGCTCTTAGCACATATCAAAGCACCAATATTTGAAAGGAAACATAAACATTTCAAAAGATGATAAAGCACAGATATGGGAGCTCTGTGCTGCTAAACAGTCGGAGAACCGTTCTGTACATCTAAGTGGGCAGGTTTTGAATACACACCCTGGTTCTGACTGATTGATAGGTGTCCGTATGATCGTGGTCAGGTACGGTAGCTACTAACTGCCTGTAGTTATAGCTTATGGTTTGAGGCGAATGTAGCTTGTAGCTTTGATCGTATCCAGCCAAGGCTGCTCTGTGTACACTACATGGTTCTGTGAGTCGTATGTGTAGGAGTCGAACTATGGTATCCAGATATATAACGTCCCTGCACTTCATTAGAGACTTTCCTCTGTTTTTCTTCTATATATGTGTGTGTGTGTGTGTGTCTTTTTCTACACGCTATATATGTCCCTTCTCTGACTGAAGGGACAGAGCAGGGACATATCAGAAGCATGGCCATATCAGAAGAGTTAGCATTTACAGGAAACAAAAAGAGACAAAAAAAAGAGAAAAACATTTGGAATTGTAACAGTTTGTATTTGTGCTCTATTCTTCTCATGCTGAGAAACCTGTGGGGAGGCAGGTCAGGTGCCTGTACAACTGACACACAGGTCACAAAGGTCAAGGGTCAAAGGGTAGCTAGATGACCGCAAAGGAGGGGAGGTCACTGCCAGTGCCAGTTGGAACACAAACTATAATAAGAATGAAATAAAAAATGAAAACAAAACATGTCAGGGTAATCATAGAACAATATGTACAACCAATACAATAGTAAACAAAAACATCTACTTGTGTATTTTTGTCGCTAAAAGGATGTCAAACAACCTTTTATTTCCCTTCTGTACAATAAGATTCATTTCAACAATACAAATTCATCAGGGTTTTTTTTGCACTATTTTATCCTGCCAAATGAAAGAAAATATATCGTGGCAGCCTGTGAGTTGTATCTTGAAGTTGCAATGTTGTCCCCCTCCCCCAAATAAGATAATGACATACAGGTACTTAAAGTACCCCTTTTCACAAAGGATGCACATACAAGTTAAAAAATACAAGCTTCTGTAGAACGACAGCAAGTGCCTACACATGTATTTCAAACCAGCCATGAAGAATATCCATTCCAGGAGAAGATCAATAGATACAGATCAGGAATGTCAGTATTTTCCTGCAAAGCAATAACAATGTTCCATAGTTTCTACAAGGGAAACTTCCAGAACGTCCATCAGCTGCCCCCCCCCCCCTCCCCCCCATCCAAGTTTGTTACAGTTCACTTTTTTTTATTCATTTTTTAAAATTATTATTATTACACCCAAGGCAGAATAAAAGTTACTAAAACTTAAGACTTTTACAGGTACAGTGACAAAAACATTTTAAGAGACCCACAATTTAAATTGGACTGCAAAATAAAAATTTAAAAACAACATTTTTTTCTATTTTTGTAAAATGCCCAGGCATTCTCCAATATTACAAATACTGGTATACTTTTACAGTAAACAAGAAAAATGTAATATATATTCATATACAGTATATTTATATATACTAAAACCCCGTCACCAAAAAAACAATATACACGTCGCCACTATGGCATTCAGAGAAACGGTATAAGCAAACTTGAAAAAAAAAATACTTTTTTTAAAAACACACATACACACAATTATTATTTTACCCTTGTACTTGTTTCAATACTGTAAACGTATTTTAAGACAGAGTGCACTAAATTATTTTTTGTTTTGTTTCTGCAGTTCCTGATTTTTTTGTCCAGTCTCTTCCTTGACTATTGTGTGGTATAACAATCCACTCTGACCATGTTTCTATCTAGGGACGCAGTCTTGTCCTGAAGTGAAGAATTTGATATATATCTATATATAGGTTTGTGCCTTTATATGTACATATGCATACATATATACACACACAGACACATCAATGTTGTGCTGAGTACTCCTAACCTAAATGCAGCTTTGTTGAATTTTTTTTGTTTTTTTAAGTAATCTCTGATATTCTATTGACATTTCATAATCAAATTAGAAACTAAGTTGACGCATAAATTTGATACATTGTTTTCATTATGTTCAATTCCTTTGCTTCACAAAAGTGTTGCATTTGTCTTGAGAGACAGTGAATAGGAAGATCAGTATTCAAGGCACACTCATGTCAAATTGAATGGCAGTACAAAAACTGTCCCAATAAATTAATTTCTCATTTTTATAGTGCCAGCATTGGGAAAGCCACGCCTATAGCAATGCTAGCACTTCAATCTCAACTGATTCCAAACTCTAGAACCCGTTACCCAGGCCGAATAAATCCAGTCAAAGTAATTTCTTGCTCAGAAGCCGTATTTTCAATTTTCTTTTTTGTGTGTAAATAAAAAAAAATAGACAAATCATAAAGTGCGGGTCATCTGCAAAGAGCTGTTCATGTTTTTCTATTTCTTCTCAATGACATATTTTTACCTCAATTCTAAAAAAAATAAAAATAAAAATACTTGGATGTCAAAGGTCAACTTGACGGGGATCGGAACAGGGGGGTAGGACGGGGGTACATTATTCAAAATAACAGGGAGTGGTGATTTGGGCAAAGGTTGGTGCTTGCTGAAGACCGAAAAATCTTTCCTAAAAAGCTCACTCAGCTGTGCATTCTGTGTGTGTCAGAGTTGCTACTTCTCTCAGAATGCGTTCAACTACACATCACAGGGAGCCCTGAATGAGGAAAGAAAGAAAAAATAGTCTTACTGTTTGGGCACACGCTCAACAGACTTCTACAGACACTGTATGTATCTAGAACTGTGCAATTTACTGGTCTGCATATCACTAAGTAACTGCCACTGGTTCTGTCTCACAGGGGACTTAACAATTTTTATCCAGAAGAAAAAGTCAACATCATAAACATTTTGACTATGGCACACTATACAATCAGAGTTTTTACTATACAGTATAAATTCATTTTCAAAACGATTGCTAGATATTTCTAGAAAAAAATGCATAGGGCTGTTTTCAAGTGATATCATAAACATTGTCACTGAATGTAATAGTTATTAACAATAATATTTAAATCCATTTTATGTCATTCTAATCCGCCACGGCTGTGACCACCACTACCCAGCCCCTTCCTAAACTGAACAATGCAGTAGATGACATATGGACTTGATTACAAAAAAAATGATTACCAAGAGTAACATTAAATATGAATGGTGATCAAAACAGGGGAAAAGAGGACATTTAAAAAGATACAGCGTCCCTGAAGTACGCGTCTATCGTAATGCAGTTTGAAATGGCTGACCAGGTACTGCAGCCTGACTGAGACTGAGGGTGATGAGACTCTCTGTGATGCTACTCTGTGCTGAGTGTCCGACAGGGAGTTAGTGATAGTACTGGGAGTTTTAATAGTCAGCTGGCAGAGGAGTGAGAGGGAGTGAGTATCAGAGACAAGGGATTGGGGGAGGGTGTAATCGGTAGGCATGGGCAAGTGTGTTCAACTCATCCACGGAATGGTAATGAGGGGGGGTGAATGGGAAAATAAAGGAGAGGAAAGAGGCCCTATAGCTCACCCTAAGATCTCCCTGCTCTCTCTCGTTATAAAGCTGCGCAGTTTAGCCCGACGGTTTAGCCATCCTACAACTGTGTGATAAAAGATTTTACAAAAACAAAAACAAAACAAAAAACATCAGTACTTGCATTGTCATAGCAGGTATGTTGTGCTTAGGATGAGTTATGGTGACTGTTTAAGGACAGGCTTGTTTAGATGTAAACAGTGTGAGAGAACTGTGAGGGGCTTCTTTAGGAATACATAAGCAGTATCTCTGTTTTTCTAGCGTGTTTCCGTCCGGGTTGGTACTAGGTACCGCTAAGCAGCTGCCTTTGTCAGAACCTGTTTCTTTTTCTTCCTTCTTTTTAATAAATGTATTTACTTGGGAAGAGGCAGGGTTTGTGAACCTCGGCGTTCTCTTTAGGTTTACCGTCAAAATGGACATTCAGTGCTACATATCGAATTAGATTGACATGTTTAAAGTCAGTTCGCGCCACAACGCCAAAGGATTGTTGCCCGCGTCCGTATATCCTGTCGTGTATAACAAACCAAAAATAGCTTTCTCAGTTATGCTTTCTAAAAATTAAAAGATTCAATTTGGCTTCTCTTCAAGAAATTACACTTGTAGCTTTAAATGTACAATTTCCTATGAGCAGCGGCTTAAAGAGTATTCAAATGTTTTGTTTTTTTTGTCTGCAAAAAAATCTCAGGATATCCTCTGGGTTGAAAAATAATAAAAAATCAAATCCCAGCAATTAAAATAAAAAGTCAAACAAATTTAAAATGACTAAATAAAAACGTACCTGCACATGCCAAAATATTACAAAATCCAATAAATACAGAAATTATTGCACAGTTAAAGGCTCCACATATGTTATCATTTAATTCAGCCTCTGACCGACCGTTAAAAATGATCTTTAGCCAAATGAGGCAGTTTAGATCGGCTTCAATTGGTGCTGTTAATATCTGTTTGTTTGTTTAATTGTTTTTCTCGGTTGGCAGTTTCTCAGGCAAAAACATAAAATTAACCCAAAATTCGATATTTAAGAAAAAGAGTATCCAGCTACCCCTTTTTGTATTTGTTTGTTTTTTAAATATATAAGTCAATGTGTGGCGAAAGAGGCAAAATAGGAAAATCTGGCTTAGCTTCTCTCGGCTTGCTCAATTTTGACCTCGTTGGTCATCAAATGTTCCCCGTGCCACTTTTTCATGTGTTTCTCGAGAGTGCTGTACACGCTGAAGGGCATTTGGCAAATGTCACAGCGGTACACTTCCTTACCCATCTGCCCGTGGGTCTTCATGTGGCGGGTGAGCTTGGAGCTCTGGGCGCAGGCGTAGTTGCACAGCTCGCACTTGTAGGGCCTCTCTCCCGTGTGGCTGCGCCGGTGCACTGTCAGGTTGCTGCAGTTCTTGAACACCTTGCCGCAGTACTCGCAGGTGTCGCTCCGTCGGCTCTCCTTGGAGCTGGGCCGGCCAGGTCCCGGGCCCCCCAAGTGAGGAGTGCTGCCCCCGCTGGCTGTGCCGCTGCGCCCCGACAGGCCGCCATCCAGGAGGTCCCCGGGAGGCGTGGAGAAACGCAGGCTGCCATTCTCAGACGAGTGCTCAGAGGAGGTGCCAAAGGGAGATTGTCTGGAGTGGGTAAAGCCCAGAAAAGGGTCTTTGATGAAATGTCGTGAGGCAGCGTATCCCACCAGCCACTGGGAGTAGACGTTCTCGGAGGGGATGAGGGGCGCCGGGGGCATTTCCAGGTCCTTCTCAATCTTGATCCTCTTGTTGGAGGAGTTGGACAAGCAGGGGCTGGTGATGGGAGTGGGTTTGCGGGGGAACAGGCCTGAGAAAGAGTCGCCGGAGCCACAGTTCCTGCCGTTGATCGTGGGCTTCTGGTGGTCCCTTTCCATCTGGTGGTGATGGTGCTCCCTCTCCATCTCACCCACCACAGAGTCCTCATCCCCAGTGTCCCGCTGCCCGTCGGACCCCCTCTTGGAGAAGAGCATCCGATTTTTACGATTGTCGACTATCAAGTTATTATACTGCTGTATAGTGCTCAGGCCCACGCTCTCCACCATCTTGCCCAGAGAGAGGGCATTCTTCTCGTCTGATGGCGGCTTGGAGCCATTCTCACGGTTACGATAGAACTCCATGTTGTCCATGCTGAAGTTTGACTCCGGCCTGCTCTCGTTCTCCGGCTCCTCTTCCTCCTCCTCCTCTTCCTCCTCTTCGCCCTCACCCCTGAAGTCTCCATCTCGGTTCTTCATGCCCTCTCCTGTCACGTCGCTGGTGCCCGGCTCCGGTGAGCTGGTGGTGGAGAGCCCGTCGTCAGACCGTCCTGTCATGGAACCAGACTTATGCATGTGTGTTTTCATGTGTCTCTTCAGCTTGCTGGCCTGGGAGCAGGCATGGTCACACAGCTGACACTTATAGGGCTTCTCCCCGGTGTGGCTCCGCCGGTGGACCACCAGGTTACTCTGGAACTTGAAGGTCTTCCCACAGAACTCGCATGACTTGCTCTTGGCCTGCGTCTGGGGCGGGGTGGTGCTGTTGGGGGGCATGGGCGGCAGGGGCGGGGTGCTGAGAAAGGGCGACTTTGGGCTGGGCTGGAAGGGGTTGGGGTTGAGCAGGCGGTGCATGGGGTTGACCCGACTGGGCGACAGAGGAGGGGTGGCCACGTTGTTGTTCCCTGCCAGCTGCCGGAGCCGCCTGGAGAAGTCCATGGACTGGGATTCGATGGCCATCGGCGTTAGCCGCATCACCCTCTCGAAGGCACTGGGGTGCTGGGAGATGAGCCCCATTTCTTCGGCACTAAGGCGTTCCAGCCGGTGGGGGTCCAGGTGGTGGCGGGGTGGGGGGCTGACGAAGGGAGGTGTGTTGGGGAGGCCTCCGCGGTTCTCCATGAAGCCTGGAGGGGGCTCTCGGAGCATGGGCCCGGTCATCCTCAGCAGGTGGAAGGGGTTGCTCTCTGCCAGGAAATTGGTGAGGGGAGACTGGGGGATGGAGTCCTGGCCCATGGGGGGCCCGGGGATGGTGATGCGGGGGGTGAGCGATGCGCTGGAGGGGTTGGATTCCAGGTAGATGCGGATGCCGTGGGTGTTCTGGGCGTGCTGTAGAAGGAACCAGGCGCTGGGGAAGTGCTGCTTACACGTGGTGCAGATGTAGCTTGAAGGCTCATCCCTTCCTCCTGCAACACAGGAGAAACACACCAGAAAGGAAAATGATTAAAACATATATTACAATTCATTAAATGGCTTTACATCTATCTGAGGAGTTTTATTTAGATTTGTGTATAAAGATATTTGGAAGTCAGTAAAAGTCAAGCGTCACGTCATCATGATGGCGCAAAATGCATCCTCATGATGGTCTGGCAAGTGACACTTTGCTTCTTGAAAGTCCAACATCCTGAAAACGTAAATGCTAACATGCAAAACATTTTGGGACTGCATCAACAGCGGACCAATGGACTAATGTTTTTGAGTGGTGTTCTCCTTTAAATGGATTTGTGGTGAGTGTGTTTGTATTTCAGATGCCGTAGCTCCTTACAAAAAGCATATTTCACATGAGGAGAATAGCATGACAGAGTAAAACGGTTCAAGCACAAGTGGATATCTGACAGCTGTAGGACGGAAAGTCACCGCTGAGAAACGTGGCCATCACCCGGTCACGTGTTCATTCATACAAAGAGTGGAACTTTGCCGAGAAAGAACTGTCGGACACACTTTTGTTATCCGCATCATATTTGCCTAATACCTCTAGTGGTGGAAACATCATGTTGTCACATAAATGGGACGCACTTATCAGGCGTTTGACAAGTGCATTACCATAGTGACTGTGGATTGGACTGCCGAGGTGGGAACACTGTATCCACCGGTTTAAGAGCTCTTTAATCTCTCCTCCTTACAAATCGTTGAATTATTACACCATGCAAGTGCGCGTGTGCACGTTTTTGTCTCTCTCTGTGTGTGTGTGTGTGTGTGTGTGTGTGTGTGTGTGTGTGTGTGTGTGTGTGTGTGTGTGTGTGTGTGTGTGTGTGTGTGTGTGTGCGTGTGTGCGTGCGTGCGCGTGTGTCTTTAAAACCCATGAAGTCCTCCAAGCAGAGGGACTTTAATCGTCACGGAGACAAGAGACGCCAAAGTAATATGGCTCTATAGTGAGAAAGTACAACTTAAAGTGTGATTTAAGGAACTCTTATCACTTTCCAACCAATAAAGGCACAGTGCCGCGAGGGAACAAATTAAAGAAAAAAGGGCAGAAAAAAGGAGGAAAAGGGAAAGGAGGAAACTAAAGACTAATATGGTGGTGCATCAAGACAACACTGCTAATAGAGGGAGAATACGGGTGGAGAGATTGCAACATAAATGTTTACTGGTTTTGGGGTTGTAATTTTGGTATTGAAGTCATTGGTATTTAACTGACATCCACAGGGTGCTTTGTGTCATTCAAGACGCAAATTGAAGAACTCATGGGAGATGATACTTCACAGCTTTTGAGGAAAATCTTGGGTGATGTTTTCCATGTTTCTATTGTGCCCTCAATGGGAATTCCAGCATAAATAAAGGTTGGATAAAATAAAATAAATCCCAAGAGTGGTATAACTTCTTTCGCCGTGTCTATTGCTCAACATCGCAAAGGGAGAGTCACTAAATGGAATAACTCTCCACACACATTAAGACGAGGGCTCAAATATTGACTCTGTCATCATTGACTTTATTGTACAACTAAGGCCTCCCTGGTTCACTGTCCTGAACATGTGAAAATATGCCCTGGGTCAATTCCACCCACACAAATTCAGGATGAAAATGTGACAATTCAACCAGCACAGACAGACATCCATCTATCAAAGCACATATCTTAGGAACTAAACCCAAAAGCCGCTTTGTCCTGATTCCCTTAGTGATTCCTCTAAGATCAATAGGGATTGGAAAGTGTAAACAGAGCTTTGGCTGTGATTAAACCAATACTGCTGGAGTAGAGAGAGCGAGTGAGAGTGAGAGTGAGAGTGAGAGAGAGAGGAGGAGGACAGAGAGAGAGAGAGAGAGAGAGAGAGAGAGAGAGAGAGAGAGAGGAGGATAGAGAATGAGGAGGAGAGAGAGAGAGAGAGAGGAGGAGAGAGAGAGAGAGAGAGGGAGAGAGAGAGGAGGAAAGAGAGAGAGAGTGAGAGAGAGAGAGAGAGAGAGAGAGAGAGAGAGAGAGATGGGGCGGGGGTTCTAGGCCTGGTGCTCGGCATAGCTCTCTACCTTTAACCAGCATGACTAATTGAAGGCCCAGCCTCTGAGTTACACATGCAGTTTGGTAATGCAAAGGGGACTCGTTACTGTGGGGACTCGTTCCCGCAGCGACACAAACAAGCAGAATATCCAGCCCGTACAGTGGAGACGGATGCTAAACACAGGGCGCCACACTCCTAGGGGATTGGGGGAAAACACACGTATGAAGTGGGAAATGGTAATTGTGCTCTTGGAAATTAGTTTCATTTATTAAATGAAAGCTTTCTGTTTTGACCTAATGCGCCAAATTCAGAATACAGAGGAAAACATATGCTGCTGTAATTGTTTCGGGTTTTGATTCAGAGGTTTGTGCCTGAGTGTATGTACATGAGGTGTGGAATACTCCACTCACAAAGGATCGAAAAAACATATTTCCCAGATCAAACACGCCATTTGAGTGGCCAGAGTGTCCCAGTGTTCTACAATGTAGTGTGTCAAATGAGTTTAGCCTGTCATTGGTCCACAGGGTAGAGAGCTGCAGATAAAGGATAGTGAGCAACGCGACACAATGCAGATGGAACAGGGATGTCCGACCCAAAATGCAAAGTCAATTCAGGTCACAGACATGTGAATCCGTCTTGTTGTTATTTGAATAAAATAATCTAACAAAAATGTTATAGGGCTGCTTATGATGAAAACATGTTTTTTTTTGTTGCATTTATGCAACATTGCGAATCGTGTGCATTTAGAATGCACATCCGTTAAGAAAAGCTATATTTGATTTCAGTGCTACAGACCAAAGGAAATCTTCAAAAGTGTACGATACACAGAACTACTTGTTTTCTACATTATGTCTGAAAATATCTTAAAACGTATATAACACTCTGTAACCTTAACTTTCATATAAAACAATTTGACAATTTGACAATTTTTTCCCCCTTTAACACTAAGATTTGCATCCTATCAATTATCGTCATCTGCGTGTCAGCTCAAAGAATGGCTCAATCAATCTGTCTGGACAGAAAACTTTTAAACCTGCCATGTCTCCTAGCACTTAGAGGAATGCTGCATTGAAAAGGTCTGAGTGTGAAAGGGTTTTCCCTGCTATATGTGGAGCTGTGTGGGGAAGTTATGATATGTTAATGGCTGGCTGTCTGTCTGTCTGACGTGTGTGTGTGTGTGTGTGTGTGTGTGTGTGTGTGCGTGTGTGTGCATCCGTGTGTTACTGTATGTGTGTGTGTGTGTCTGATGTGTGTTAAGGAAAAGACAAGGAACAGCTGCTCACCTCAGTACTGAAGCTCTGGCCCTGTAAACCCTTTCACTTAATTATAGTGGACACAGCATACACTCTATCACGCACGCACACACACACATGCACACACACACACACACACATAGACACCGCTTCAGGCATCTCAGGACTCTTGAAGGGCTACGCATTAACCCCCCCCACCCTCTGCCAACACCCAGCCCGTTTCTCCCTCACCCTTCCCCATTCCACCAACATTAAACTACCCCCCTCCCACTACACACACACACACACACACACTCACAAACAATTCGCTGAAGCCCTCTCACACACACAAATACATTATACCACCCCCACTTATACAAACTCCTCAACCCCCCCCCAACACACTTTCCTTACTTCACCTGACAACAACCCCCTCCCATATTTCCTCTCCCAACCCATCCCTCCCCCTCCATGTTGTTTTATGGTCAAGTCCTTTTCAAAGCCCTAATGCTCCATAAAGGAAACAAAAAACACTGAAAAACAACCAAGGCATCTGTTTTCTACACCTGCCCCTCTTTGACCTCTTCCTCCCTCTATCTCTCTATTCCTCTATCTATCTCTCTCTTCCTCTATCTATCTATCTATCTATCTATTTCCCTCCATCTCTCTCTCTCCCTCTCTCTCTCCCTCTCTCTCTCTCCCTCTATCTCTCTTTCCCTCCCTCGCTCTCTCTCTCTCTCTCTCTCTCCCTTTTGCTTTAAACTGCCTGGGTGTAAACAACACACTCCACTTTACTGTCCGAACTTCTTCACAACAAAAGTCATCAGGGGGCCGAATGCTCATTTAATTCATTTCCACCCCACAATTAAGGAGAATGACTGTCTGCCTCTGTCCAGCATCCACTCCCTGTGACGGAGGGAGGTAGTGGAGTGGGCCGTGAGTTTATTGAGGAGTGTTCAGTGTGTGCCCTCCCGGGGGGAAGGAGTCCGACGCAGATGGCAAATAAAGTATGCAGCCCGAGGCGAGAGCACATTATGCTAATTCTAATGTCAGCTGTACTTTAATATACAGCTCTATTTAATCACCCCATTATTTCCCATTTCCATATGAAAAAAAGGAGAGAACGAGGGAGTGGGAGAGAGAAAAAACCTGCGGCACTGCTCTCACTCACTGCTCTCACTCACTGCTCTCACTCACTCATTCACTCACTCACTCACTGCTCTCACTCACTGCTCTCACTCACTGCTCTCACTCACTGCTCTCACTCACTCATTCACTCACACATTCACTCACTCACTCACTCACTGCTCTCACACACACACACACACACACACACACACACACACACACACACACACACACACACACACACACACACACACACACACACACACACACACACACACACACACACACACGCACACATTCTGAAAAAAAAATTATACACAACCAGAAATGGTTGGACTTGGATCGTGACTTGAAAGATAACTGCTTCACCGCCAATAAAGATATCACATCCTCTCACACTGTAGAGAGGAACCTCTGTACTGCCAGTCTCCCTCAACCAGACAGACAGATACCACTTTACCATTACTCTCCCAAGAACAGATTTCCATTTCACCATGACCATTTCTCACTTTACTACCAAGCCCAAGAAAGAAAGACTAAAACTCAACTTCTCCAAGGGAGAAAAGTTCCCTAAGTATAACGAGAAGAGACTGTGGGCTTCTTCTCCCTGAGTTGGTGGGAGTTTTAAAGAAGCAGTAAGGGAGAGAGTAATGATCTTGTTTTCCATGGGACAAACTCCCATTGTGAAACAGCTGCTGCATGGAGAGGAGAGAGAGTGAGAGTGGGGAGAGAGAGAGAGGAGAGAAGATGGGGAGAGAGAGAGAGAGACAGAGTGGGGAGAGAGAGAGAGGAGAGAAGATGGGGAGAGAGAGAGAGACAGAGTGGGGAGAGAGAGGAGAGAAGATGGGGAGAGAGAGGAGAGAGAGGAGAGAAGATGGGGAGAGAGAGAGACAGAGTGGGGAGAGAGAGGAGAAAGAGAGAGGAGGGAAGATGGGGAGAGAGAGAGAGAGTGGGGAGAGAGAGGAGAGAGAGTGAGAGTGGGGAGAGAGAGGAGAGAAGATGGGGAGAGAGGGGGAAGAAAAATGGAAGAGAAAAGGAAGAGAACAGGGAGAGAGAGGGGAGAGAGAGAGAGACAGAGTGGGGAGAGAGAGGAGAGAAGATGGGGAGAGAGAGAGACAGAGTGGGAAGAGAGAGGAGAGAGAGAGAGGAGAGAAGATGGGGAGAGAGAGGGAAGAGAAATGGAAGAGAGAAGGAAGAGAACGGGGAGAGAGAGGAGAGATCTTTGTGGGCTATACTCGGCCTTGTCTCAGGATGGTAAGTTGGTGGTTGAAGATATCCCTCTAGTGGTGTGGGGGCTATGCTTTGGCAAAGTGGGTGGGGTTATATCCTTCCTGTTTGGCCCTGTCCGGGGGTGTCATCTGATGGGGCCACAGTGTCTCCTGACCCCTCCTGTCTCAGCCTCCAGTATTTATGCTGCAGTAGTTTATGTGTCGGGGGGCTAGGGTCAGTTTGTTATATCTGGAGTACTTCTCCTGTCCTATCCGGTGTCCTGTGTGAATTTAAGTATGCTCTCTCTAATTCTCTCTTTCTCTCTTTCTTTCTCTCTCTCGGAGGACCTGAGCCCTAGGACCATGCCTCAGGACTACCTGACATGATGACTCCTTGCTGTCCCCAGTCCACCTGGTCGTGCTGCTGCTCCAGTTTCAACTGTTCTGCCTGTGATTATTATTATTTGACCATGCTGGTCATTTATGAACACATGAACATCTTGGCCATGTTCTGTTATAATCTCCACCCGGCACAGCCAGAAGAGGACTGGCCACCCCACATAGCCTGGTTCCTCTCTAGGTTTCTTCCTAGGTTTTGGCCTTTCCAGGGAGTTTTTCCTAGCCACCGTGCTTCTACACCTGCATTGCTTGCTGTTTGGGGTTTTAATAAATAAATACATTTGATTTGATTTGAGAGAGAGAGAGAGAGAGAGAGAGAGAGAGAGAGAGAGCGAGAAGATGGGGAGAGAACAGGGAGAGAGAGGGGAGAGAACAGGGAGCGAGAGGGGAGAGAACGGGAAGAGAGAGGGGACAGAGTGTGGGAAGAGAGAGGGGAGAGAGTGTGTGAAGAGAGAGGGGAGAGAGTGTGGGAAGAGAGAGGGGAGAGAGTGTGGGAAGACAGAGGGGGGAGAGTGTAGGAAGAGAGAGGGGAGAGAGTGTGGGAAGAGAGAGGGGAGAGAGTGTTGAAGAGAGAGGGGAGAGAGTGTTGAAGAGAGAGGGGAGAGAGTGTGGGAAGAGAGAGGGGAGAGAGAGGGGAGAGAGTGTGGGAAGAGAGAGGGGAGATAGAGGGAAGAGAGAGGGGAGAGAGAGGGGAGAGAGTGTGGGAAGAGAGAGGGGAGAGAGTGTGGGAAGAGAGAGAGGGGAGAGAGTGTGGGGAGAGAGAGGGGAGAGAGTGTGGGAAGAGAGAGAGGGGAGAGAGTGTGGGAAGAGAGAGGGGAGAGAGTGTGGGGAGAGAGTGAGGGGAGAGAGTGAGGGGAGAGAGAGAGAGAGGGGGGAAGAGAGTGTGAGGGGAGAGAGAGGGGACACCACAGTGTGTGTCACCCATGGACATGGCCTCGCTCCACGCTAAGCCCCTGATTCAATTAGCCAGAAATTATGGCTAATAACGATCTTAGGTTTCCAAACAGGCCGTGTCAAATGCTGCATGCCAATATGGGCTTTAGGAGCACACACAAACACTTGCATGAATGCACACACACAGGCATACAGTTATACACACGTGAATGAACACATACACATATAAACACGTACACACACACAGCAAAGAGACAGAGGTCCCAGATTCCCTATAGTCTCAACACAGATGAGTTGCCAAGGAGACATGAGACATTGACCAATCACTGTGCAGGCTGGCAGGATCATCGTGTTATTCAAAGCAGGTGATTTACAAAGCCTTCTCTTCTCACACAGCTAACTTCCTATATTGTGACATGTCTAACCAATCACATCTCATTTCCTCTCTCCACGCAATGAAAATGAGGGAGAATGCAGTAAATTGGATGTCTGTGTTTGTACGTGAATCACACAAAATAACCGCGACTAAGTTTCGCCACTGTTGGGTTTTCATTGTTATCCGACTGAATTTAGGAGATTAAAATAAAAGCTCAGAATCATTACTCCGTATCATTTTAGTCGTAGGAGGGAGAGAGAAAGAGGAGGGAGACAGACAGAGGGCGAAAAAAAACAACAGAATACTCATTTTCATTCATTTGGCAAATTTGCATTCACTTGTCATTATAAGCCTTGGTTTGTGTGGTGTTTTGAAAGAGAGAGAAAGAGAACGAGAGTGGGATTTTTTTTACGGACTGCCGAACCAAATTGTAATAGCTGTTGACAAAGGGGATTGGGGGGGGCACCATCCGCCCCCCAAAAATCTCCTGGAATTTGAGAGATCTTCTTCGACAACACAATAAAAGATCGGGGTGCTAAACTGATGAGGAAGCTGCGCAGGGGAAAGAGAAAAAGCTCTATAGGATCTTCTAATGAGGTGTTCATTTGCTGACATTGGTTTTTACTGTGGGGACTTCATTTAGGCTGTCATTAAGCCATTATCCAACGTAAAGAAGTCTGCCGTCCTGTAACAGCCCTGGTTGGTTCTGGAAGCCCTTTCTCACTCTATTAGTGGAAGCGTGCCGTGTTGGGCTGGCCCGATGCCTGTGTTTGGTTTGGCCCGCGTTCACACACATCTTTGGCAGGAGGGCTGTTGGATGGCTTACAGAGGGAGAGGGAAAGATGGAGAGAGGGGAAAGCGCGAGAGAGGAATGTAGAGAGAGACAGGAAGGGAGGGGAGAGAGCGGGAGAGGAGGAGATATGAATAGTGCGTAGTGTGTTGGCTGCTGGATCTGTGAGCGAGAGGTAGTCCATCCATTGAATTTTAAAAAAGTGATTGAGGTATAAAAAAAACTCTGTCATTCTTATTTCCTCTCAGACTATTAAATATGTTCATCATTTAATAATTGTTCAATAATCCGTTTTTAAATATTGAAATTATAAATATGGGCAGGAATGCCCTAAATCTGAAATGAAATAGAATTTATTTTATAATACTTTCCTAAACTCTGAGGGGGAACTAAATATTATGGAACCTCAATGTAATAATTTAGCATCTTTTTATATATTATTTAAAGTATATGATTGTGAGTGTGTGTTCTTTGTGTGTGCGTGCGTGTGTGTGTGTGTAATAAATATAATATTCTGAAAGCCGCCAGAAGAGCACATCAAACAAATGTAATTGTCAGACATAATTCCCGTCTGTCCAGATAGAGTGGATTAATCAAGGTTTTGGGATACAGGGACAAGTTTACGTGTGTGTGTGTGTGTGTGTGTGTGTGTGTGTGTGTGTGTGTGTGCCAATGCATTTTGTCTGTGAGTGGTTGTGTAAATTAAACCTATAGTTGCTGACAAATGTAAACTCTCTTTCACAAACACGCACACACACGCGCGCGCACACACACACACACACACACACACACACACACACACACACACACACACACACACACACACACACACACACACACACACACACACACACACACACACACACACACACACACACACACACACACACAATTCAGATCTGGGTTTGCGACAGTGCAGCCTATGTCTGGTTTCCTCCTCAGAGACTGCTGGTGGGCAGGAAACAGAGGCAGAAGGTAAATGAGGACTGTATGCATTCTGTTAAAAGGCATTCCAAATGGCAATCATTCCCTATGTAGTACAGTACTATGGCCCCTAGTCAAAAGTAGTGCTCTATATAGGAAACAGGGTGCCATTTGGGACACATAAAAAGACTCCGCTCCAGCCCTGCATCCTGCTATGATTAATACCATTGTATAGCTCTGCTCTGTTCTGTTCTAACCAGGGAGGCAAGAGGTGGGTGGGTGGGTGTCTGGAGAAAGGAGAAGGGGACGTAGCTGCCTGCCTGCCGCACTGCATTGTGGGAGCTCCCCTGCTGTTGGTCCCTGGAGTGTTGTGATGTGCGCTCTTCAAAAAGCCTCATGTCAGCGCCGCTGCCTCATTTAAAGGCAGACTCCCCCCCATTTGCATCTCCAGGAGCAGCCATATGTCGTCAAGACAAACAAAAAAAAACACAAAAAAAACACAAGACAATGGTGACAAATAAATTGGCACATTACCCTTCCCCCATCCCATTTTCATTTCTCCAGCCTGTCAACAAAAAAATAAACATCTGAAGAAGAAGAAGGGAGAAGAAGGGGGAAAAGGAAAGAAGGAGAACGAGATGGGGCGGGGGGGGGGAATGACCTGTAGGCAGTCAGTTCCATCCCTCTATCCAAACAAAACAAACAAGCCAAAAAGCAGGAGACTGGTCCGCGTTGAGGGGGACTGCTCAGGCATGATGATGTGAGGAGAGCAGCGTTCAGTAAGGATGGCATTTATCTGGAGAAGGAAGCATGTAGAACTGAAACAGGTTGACACCATTCACAGAACACATCCAGGATAAAATGGAAGCCAGGACGTTAATTTACCATCTCCTAGTAAATGAACGTCTCTCTCTCTCTCTCTCACGCACGTGCACACACACACACACACACACACACACACACACAGAGAGAGAGAGGGAGAGAGAGACACCACTACACAGCCCTGGCGGCCTTAGTGTGCAGCAACAAATAAAAATGCTCATTACGGAATGATTTCAGTTTTCACTATGATTCAATTTGCAGTAATTACTGTGGCCGGCGCTATTAAAAAAACGTCTACAAAACGCGAAGGTCAACTACCAGTTAGGAGTGTTCATTTTCATCTCAATGTATTCATCCTCACCCGGCTAATGGCCCAATTTTCTCCCCTCCGCTCCTCAATAAATATTGCTGGAATTACAGGTTAAATAGCTAAATTAAATCACGGCTATTATAGTAGGCTGCAGTGCACCCGCTTGGCTCGGCTGCATGTGGCTGAGGGAGGGAGGGAGATAGGGAGGGAGGGAGGTGGACGGGGGCTAGCCTCTCCATGTACAATTACTGGGGAAGTGCCAATCGCCAGACAGTGCACGATTAATGTCACGAGTGCTGGGGCCATCAAATTATTACATTCATTCTCTCACCAGGCCTTTTGCGCTAGCCTGGAAAAAAGACAAATGCAAAGAGGGGCCCGTGTTATTGCGAGACCAACTAGGCTCTATTTGTCACGCTTTGTGAGGCGATTGGGGAGGAGAGGGAGGGAGGTTATGGAGGGAGGACAATAATAAAGCTAATTATTATATGAGTAACAGACAATTCCCAGCCCCTTATTTTTCGAGGTAATTGATTATGAATTGTTCTCATGGTGTACACTCCACAGTATACGGTTATTACATTGGTCGGGGTGAAGGGAAAAGGGACGAGGCGCCATTGGAGTTTAGCAGAGTGCTCTGTAATAGTAGACATGAGTCATGGTAGTACGACTAAGGTACCAGGACCCAATAAATCCTATATGAATCCGATCTGAGTAGGAAGACTCTGACTCACTCAACACTGCTGTCACTGCTATCACACGTCCACACACACGTCCACACACACGTCCACACACACGTCCACACGTCCACACACACACACACACACACACACACACACACACACACACACACACACACACACACACACACACACACACACACACACACACACACACACACACACACACAGATTTGGGAATGTTCATACAGAGAATTATAAGTCAATAAGCAAATATACAACAAAAACATTTGAAGAAAAAAAAGGTTCCAAAAGGGTTAGAACCCTTAAGTAGAACCCCCAAAAGGGTTAGAACCCTCTAGGGAGAACCCTTAAGGTTCCAGGTATGACCCTTTTGGATTCCATGTACTGTAGAACCCTGTCCACATGGGACCTAAAAGGGTTCTATCTGGAACCAAATAAGGTTCTACCTAGAACCATAAAGGGTTCTTCAAAGGGTTCTCCTATGGGTACAGGTTCTAGATAGCAGCTTTTTTTTCTTAGAGTGTACAAATCTACTCTCTCTACAGTATGTGTTCCAATGATCACCTAAGAGATCAACAAAGTGTGTGTGTGTGTGTGCGCACAGTTGTGTGTTTGCTTGCTCACACTTATGAACTGTGTATGTGCGTTCGTGTGGGAGATGGGCGAGAGAGAGGTTGCGGGGGATAGGTCACAAGGGAGGGTAAATCCCACTTCAAACCTGTCCGTCCTGTTCACCAGAGCTTAGAGAGATAACCTTGGGATCTTCGTGCTGTTTTAGCCTGGCTCTCTAAAGCCAGCCGCGGCCCTTTGAACTACACAAGGTTCTCACACTAAGATGCTTCCATTATTAAGGCTCCAGATTATGTTCATTTTATTCCCCTTACCTTCACACCACACTCCTTACTATGCCCTCGTTCTTTT
Organism: Oncorhynchus clarkii lewisi; assembly: GCF_045791955.1. NCBI lineage: Eukaryota > Metazoa > Chordata > Actinopteri > Salmoniformes > Salmonidae > Oncorhynchus > Oncorhynchus clarkii. The sequence goes on from NC_092165.1 coordinate 30,743,173, forward strand.
TTTTGCCTTCTCTCCCTCTCTCTCTCTGCCCTCCTTCTGTCTACCTTCCTCTTTCCATCTCACTCCCATTCCTCTATAGCTTTCATTCCACCGAGATGCCTTAATCGCAGCATGGCAGCCTAAGAAAACACCAAAGAACTCTGGTAACTGCATCAATAGGCTGACTACAGTATTATCCTCAGCCAACCAAAGGCACCGTAAGCCCCTGTTCATTTACATACAGGAAGTTGAGCCGTCATAGCCCTAAGAACAGGGACACAGTCAGCCGGCCTCTGTGTGTGTGTGTGTGTGTGTGTGTGTGTGTGTGTGTGTGTGTGTGTGTGTGTGTTCCCGGGGCGTCCTCTTTAGAACCCCTCCCTCCTCCTCCTCCACTGGAAGGAGTCAATGTCACCACACACTCATTTGCATTTAGAACAAAGATGACACAGGGCTGGGGGCGCGAGGTGGTGCCTCCCAGCCGTCCACTGCGCTTGTCGAAAGTTTCCTGACATTTCTTGCATTATTAAGCCCTGGGCTTCATTACCATGCCTATGATCTGGAGAGGTCCCCAAGCCCCCTGGTTCCTCACCTTGAATCACTAATATCTTGTTTATGACTATCATAGCAAATCGCATAGAGGCAACAATTACATGCAAATCAGATCAGGCCGTGTGTGCGTGTGCGTGTGCATGTGCGTGTGTGTGTGTGTGTGTACAAAGCTTGGAGGTTCGTGCATTGATACACACACCCATGCAGAACAGTTACCTGGGGTAGTAAACATATGCTGTAGTGTGTATGGCCTAATCCAAATCTGAATACAATTGTTCCTGTATTTACAGTGTGGGAGAGAGGGAGAGAGAGAGAGAGAGAGAGAGAGAGAGAGAGAGAGAGAGAGAGATAGAGAGAGAAAGAGAGACACAGACAGAGAGAGAGAGACACAGACACAGAGAGAGAGAGAGACAGAGAGAGACAGAGAGAGAGAGATACAGACACAGAGAGAGAGAGAGAGAGAGAGAGAGAGATAGAGAGACAGATAGAGAGACAGAGAGAGAGAGAGAGAGAGAGAGAGAGAGAGAGAGACAGAGAGAGAGAGAGAGAGAGAGAGAGAGAGAGAGAGAGAGAGAGATAGAGAGAGAGAGATAGAGAGAGAGAGAGAGAGAGAGAGAGAGAGAGAGAGAGAGAGAGAGAGATAGAGAGACAGAGAGAGAGAGACAGAGAGATAGAGAGATAGAGAGATAGAGAGACAGAGAGAGAGAGAGACAGAGAGAGAGAGAGAGTGTGCCAGTAGAGGCTGCTGAGGCTCATAATAATGGTATCACACACACATGTGGTTGATACCATTCCATTCACTCCATTCCAGCCATTTATATGAGGCTTCCTCCCCTCAGCAGCCTCCACTGGTGTGTGTGAGAGAAAGAGAGAGAGAGAGAGGTGGCAGAGGCGAGGAGAGCAGGGCATCATGGGTGATTTACTAAGTGTAAATAAGGCAGAGGAAACTGCCAGCAGCTGTTTTTTTACTGCCTGTTTGACACACTCATCTCTCTCTGTCCAGAGGCTGGGGTGGACAAACCAAGAGAGGCACACACACACGGATAATGTCCGAGAAGCCGGTGTTTGGAGGATATATTGACACGGGTGTTGTTAGACCCGAGACTAAGTCAAGGGCCAGCAAACCGTGCCAATATCCTCCAAACATCCATTTTTGAGGCCATTATCACTTTTATACAACAGGTTACTAACATATTCAAATAACGATTGACATATTTTCATTGAAAACATTATTTTGATGAATTTATTCATACTATTTCATCCTTCCACAAGATATGGTCCCGAAACAAATCTAAGGTTGCTACCCAAGCCGGCTGGTCGTTCGTTCTATTGGTTCGTTTGCAAAGTAGCTGCATTTGTTCAAGCTGTATTCAAGTGACATTTATTTGGATAAATCCATAACAATGAGCTAATGAGGCGCAATTTCGTCTGGCATAGACAATGTGTTCTCTCGTTAGGACACTGTTGTTCAGAGCAGCTAGCCAACATCACAGCTAACACAATCACTTCAAACTGAAGCTGGAAAGACTGCAAACTAGCTGCACTTCATTCATCGTTTTACCTTGACATTCCCTTGTATAAATCCATAAAAATGATGCCAGCTGATTCATGATTTCGACTGGCTGAGAAACGTCCCGACTAGCGACCCCTACACGTTCATTACTATGGGACAGTTGGAGATCGAATTTGAATATTGAAACAATGTTGCAAATGTTGGAGAGGCAGACAGCAAGGTTTACACAAATCTCCGCTGTTGAAAACTAAATGTTCGTCTAAAAGAAATGTGAGATAATGTCTAGATGCTTTTAATAGTGGAGATCAAGTTTATAAATTGCCTGGCTGGGTTGATGAGACAGTGGATTGCACAGTCAGATGGACAGAGTAAATAGGCATTTTAACGTCATAGATTTAGCTGGTGGTAACTTGTGGAAAAGACACCGGCAGGAATGCGCTTTTAACCAATCAGCATTCAAGATTAGACCCACCCGTTGTATAAACACACGCACATACATACACAAACACAGTAGACATCTGCTTCCCATTCTCTAACCCAGGCCAGGCCAGACCAGCTAAATCCTCCTGAGGATAGCTTCACTTCAGTGGGATCAACACACTCTGCACTCACACACCCTGTCTACTGCAGTCTTCCTTCTCTCTTCCTCATCCCTCTCTCGACGCAGTTGGACACCCCTCCTATTCACCTCTCGCCCTATCTCCCTATTGCTCTTTCCCTCATCCCCCTCTCTGTGCAGTTTATTCATCTCTTTGGCTCTGTCAATTGCCCTCTACCCTTCCACAATCTTACTCAATCTCTCTATGCACCCTCCTCCCATCTTTCCCTTCTTTCATCAAAGTACTTTTATGGTATGGGGACTGAGGAACGGTTCTGTGTGTGAAGTTGCACTATAAAAGCGGTCTGTTTTTGTTTGTTTTAATGAAGTGGTTTGAGTGTGTTAATTGCTTAATATCACTAAATCGTCATTTTGAAGTGGGTGTAATGTCTCTACAAAAAAAAATGAAATAGAGGACCAGACAAAAACTTTAATTAAAAAAAGCTCATTTGAGGAAATGAAAAAAATATATAACAATATCCACTGCTTATTTCATTCATTTGAGCGCAGTAGCTCAGCGAAAATATCTAGTTAGCAGTGCTGTGAATAAACGTGGTGTAATGGAGATGTTGGTCAACTTGAATGTAGACTACATCACATTCCCACAGAGACAAATGATTCCTTGGGAAACCATCAGACGCCTCCCCGCAGAAACCTGTGGCTTCAAACCAAAACGTGCGTGACACAATAGGCATCCCTGAAACTCTAACATTAACATTACCCACAGACGCTCGACTTCATGTCACACGTTCTTTAATAGGATCATATTCATGTCCATTTCTCGGAGCGGTGGGGGGGGGGGGGGGGGGGGGTCTGACAATTGACATGAAGTCTATGTGCCTGTCAAAGATAAATCCCCTCTCTCGTTCTCTGACAAAGACACCCTTCGTTTTTTTAAGGGGGGGGGGGGGGGGGGGGGGCACATGACATCCCCACGTCCCAGAGTGCATTGTAGTGGCTGGTCCCCATCTTCTCACGTGAGATTAGTTGAATAAAGCATTAACAGGTTCGGGAGGAGGGGAGAGGAGCGGGAGGTGGGGGGAGAGGGGTTAGAGGGGGGGTGGGGGGTCTGCTCCGGCATTATTTCTGACGATTTTTAAACTAACACTGAGCAGCTTAGTGAAATCAGAATGAATTAAATTCATTAGCTGAGCCGGGTGACTGTAGGTAAACGTGGCGGAGGGCTGAGTCTGGAGCAGGCAGTAGAACTAAGCCTTAACGTTCCAATAAAGGGCCGTCACTCCAACCTCAGCCTGGGGGAAGAGAGGGAGGAGAAGGGAGGGAGGAGGGGGGGTGTCGTGACTGTTAAAAGTCGGAGGATCACGGGTTCGACACCTATAGCCTGAAGGCCTAGAGCCACAGGTGGGGAGGAGGAGGAGAGGAGGAAGAGGGAGAAAGAGAGAGGGACGTCTTCTCCTGCCTCCCCTGTCACATATGCTAGACTGTGGAAAGGTGGCAAACCTATTGCTAACTTATAGCACAATGTAAAGTACTCTGAGGGCTCACAATAGGCCTTATGTAAATATGATCCCATGTTTTATTTGTAATGGTAGAAGCAACATAAAAGCAGTACCAACGTTATGGTATATATGCTCTGTGTCTGTGGCCTGTTAACAAATTAGATGGATCAACAGAGAGAGTGCCAGAACGCTAATCCCACTCTTGGCCCTGAACGGACCTCATGAGGGGGGCGAGGGGATCGAGGAGGGGTACAGGAAGAGACCCAGTGGGGGCGTAATCCCCCCGGTGTCGCCCTAATCCTGCCACACGCAGGACAGGAAAGGGGGTAGATGGGGTGGGGAGGCAAGGAACACCTGGACAAACCTGCTACCTGCTAGGGCCCACCTGCGTGTGCGGGCTGGTAAACTGGCTGTGTTATATCAAATGAAATAGTGTTTGTCGGGAGTTATTTTTTGTGAAATGAAATGTGTTGTTTTACGTGCACAGATTGAGTTGCAAATGTAGTGGTTTGATTTTTAAATGAAGTTAAAATCGTGATGGAATCGGTCTTACCAATAAAGATGTTTGCGTTATCTGTATCTCTATCGTCGAAAACCTGTGTAGGATTGAATGAGAATTACAAAAAAATTGAACCTATTGTCAGGTTAGGGGATCGAAGAAAAAGGGTTGTCTGTCTGGAAGTACTGTGTGGAAGCAGCCATACAGATCGTGCCATAAACCTGATTTGCACAGGAGCACAATCCAACACATTTTTGGACAGTCTCTAAAGTCCATTCCTCCCCTTTAGGAAGACTGTCCAAGTGCTGTGGGCCAAGTGGGAGTCTCCTGGAACACACACACACACACACACACACACACACACACACACACAGCAAGTCCTTTCCCAGATTGTGAGGTAACAGAGTATCTCTCCTCTGAGTGAGACGTATTACACCGTGGACTGACAGAGAGCCTTCTTCCACAGGAAGAAAACATTCCTTATTTTATTTCTTTCTGTTCTCCTTTCCTTTCCTTTTCTGTCTGTTTTTAATGATGGCACCTCGGCTTCCATTACATTTCCAATCAACTCTTCTTTCATTTCACCATTTTCTTTCCATTATCAGGTGTCATTTCTGATCATTTGATGAAAATGTGATGGCCTTATTTCATTGGAATTCTTATAGTTTCATGCTAATTAAGACGGTTTTATTGGAATGTAGAACAAGATGGATGCCCGGATTAGCCGCCCCTCTCCCTCCGGTCCCAACTTAGCGTGTTGCTTCGCTAACCTCTCATAGACCACCATATGAAAGAAATTAGGTGGAGAGAGAGACAATCCTCAAGATGAGAAACGGAAGGAAAAAAAAGATGTGGCACGCTTATTTGCACGGTAGTCAGTGGAAACACGATACAGCGGCGGAATTCAAGAAAACTCAGGAGAGGAGCCCGGGGGACAGGGGGGGAGGAGAGGGGAGGGAAGGATGGTGATGTCATAGCTAGAAATAAAGCAAACGGTTTCCTCCTGCTTCCAGGTGCTTCCTGGAACCCACAGGTTAAAGGTTTCCTTTTACTAGGGTTACATTATTACTAGGGCCAGGAGTTTTACAGGAACCCAGGTGACATTATTACTAGGGCCAGGAGTTTTACCAGAACACATACAGAGGGATTGAGGTGGAGTTTTTGTTAATTGTTCGCAGGAGCTATGGTGGAGGTATAACATCATTTGGGGAGAGTAGAGACGGGGAGAGGAGGACGGGAGGTGGGGAGAAGGGTGAGTGGAGGGAATGGAGAGGGGAGCCAGGCAGGGTCGGACTGTTATGGTCAGGCTCTGTGTGTTTACACAGTGATGACAGAAAGAGAGAGAGAGAGAGAGAGAGAGAGAGAGAGAGAGAGAGAGAGAGAGAGAGAGAGAGAGAGAGAGAGAGGGGCAGAGCAGATCCAGACCAGATGAGGGTTAGAGCAGGGCATGGGGGGAGTTAGGGGAGAGAGGAGAGGGGGATGAGGAGACAGGTCTGTCCCAGAGGACCGTATAAGGTTTGGATCATTACAGAGGTCCCTTCTGACAGGAGACTATCAGAGGACCAACTATGCCAAAAACCTCAGACTGTAGCAGAGGACTGAACAATGCAACCAACACCAAACAAACACATATAAGGGTGTCACTGCCCATTTAGGAGTGTTTAAACCTGTTAAGGCCAAGTTTACTCAATTAGACTGATACCAGATCATTCACAAAACAGACCAGAACAAACGTAACTTAACAGGAGAGAGCTCTGTCTGCTCTCAGCGGCCGTTTTAGAGGTGTGGAAGGCTTGTTTTAACAAGCACCTGTAAAAGGTAATAAGGCGTACCAAACACAGCCTCACAGTGCCAGCCATTGTGCCTCTACCCATCGCCAGCTCCAAACGAGGGGAGTTGCCTGCAATAATGGACTAATTACACAATCACCACTTCCTCTCTATTCTACCCAGTCCAGCCTGGCCATACTCACTAACGTTTTAGAACAAAACACACAAGTCCCATCTCTCTCGATCTCTCTACCCTCTCTCTCCCCCAGCCTCTTCCCCTCTCTCCCCCCTCTCTCGTTCTCTAAAAACAAAGGTCTTTAACAGACTGTGTAAAGGAGAATAAAACCCACAAAAGCAGGGATTGAGGGAGAGATAGAGAGAGAGAGAGAGAGAGAGAGAGAGAGAGAGAGAGAGAGAGAGAGAGAGAGATAAATATAGAAAGAACTGAGAAAAAAGGGAGGCATAGAGAGAGAGAGTCGAGTCGGTTTGAGTACTGCCACAAGGCTGTACTGTACTGTCTGCTCTGCTCTGCTATGCAGTGAGGGAAGGGGAGGGAGGGAAGGGGTCCGTCGGGGCTGTGTGTCTGGATAAGATTACACAGACATCTTAACACATACAGGCAGAGGCTCCCACTTCTCTAAACACAGCCAGTCCCCTTTTGGTCAAGGCCACGATCACCCCGCCCACACGAGGTACAGCAGATCTAAAAGCAGCCGCACATAAAAACACTCACTTTGACTTCCCCGTGAAAGCTTCAGAGTGCTTCAGGACCTCTGATGGATAAAAAGATCAATAAACAGTCGTCGTAGAGTATTTCAAGGGAGTATTTACAGTTTTGAGAATGCCGTGTTTGGGAGTGAATGGTGTGTGCGGGAGGTTAAGTCTGTTATTAACAAATAAAGGGCCCTACTCAAGGCCATAAAATTCCCCTGAGTTTCCCTCTTGGGGGACAGTGATCGTATGTGGCCTTCTTAATGGTAAACGAGGCAACCTCCTCCCTCTCTCCATCACCATCTCCCTCTCTTTCTCAGACGATAAAGCCTAAGCGTCTGAGATCACGATCGGGATCAGGTTAGGAATGCAACGCTGTCCCTCTTGTTCTCGGGCGAAAAAAGAAGAGGGTAGAAAAAAAGAGAGAGAGAGAGAAAGGGAGAATAGAGAGAGAGAGAGAGAGAGAGAGAGGG
>NC_092165.1:31363223-31390723 GCF_045791955.1 Oncorhynchus clarkii lewisi
GATAAATAAAAAACCTTTATGCGGACTGGTGAAATATCCTCACTTGTCTGAGTTTTCTGTTTTACTATCCTTGTGAGCACTTCTGGTCCCCACAAGGAAAGTAAAACCAAACCAAACACACACAACCAGTCCTGAAGCGTGTGTCTATATAGTGTAATTAAGCAAGGCAGCAGTTTGAGCTGAGCAGAGGCAAGTGATGAGGGTTTTACAAGCTGCTAACCACAAAACGATGGTGGAGTTTCGCTAAGCATTAAAAAGCACTTTAGGCTTCCCGCTATACATACAGAAAGCAGTAAAAATCTGCCAGAGTATATAAGGCTGCTCTGACTGCTGTCACTTTTCTACTGGTGAGGCCAGTTTTTATTTAATTTCACCTTTATTTAACCAGGTAGGCTAGTTGAGAACAAGTTCTCATTTACAACTGCGACCTGGCCAAGATAAAGCAAAGCAGTTTGACACATACAACAAATGAGGTAAGATAAGAGAGGTAAGGCAATAAATAGGCCATGGTGGCAAAGTAATTACAATATAGCAATTAAACACTGGAATGGTAGGATGTGCAGAAGATGAATGTGCAAGTTGAGATACTGGGGTGCAAAGGAGCAAGATAAATAAATAACAGTACGGGGATGAGGTAGATTGGATGGGATGTTTACAGATTTTTTAAACTTAATTTTTTAACCTTTATTTAACTAGCCAAGTCAGTTAATGAGAACAAATTCGTATTTTCAATGACTGCCTAGGAACAGTGGGTTAACTGCCTGTTCAGGGGCAGAACGACAGATTTGTACCATGTCAGCTCGGGGTTCTGAACTTGCAACCTTCCGGTTACTAGTCCACCGCTCTAACCACTAGGCTACCCTGCCGCCAGGTGCAGGGATCTGTGAGTACAGCTGGCGAGGGAATTACACAGCATCCAAAATGGTACCCGATTCCCTACATTGGGAATAGGGTACCATTTTGGATTAAATCTAAGTGAGATATGAGAGAAGGGTATAGTTTGGGGACGATGTGCTTAGAGATAGCTTGTCCTTCACAGTCTCATCTAAAAACTGCGCTAAACCAGTGGCGATTTTAGCATGTAAATCTTGGTGGGACAACAACAACAAAAAATGTGGGATGCATGCCAGCAAACAAGCACACACCGGCCACGAACGATGTATTTACAATACCGCGTTGGTGAAAATAGACCAAATTATTAGGGTGAGGCACATGGGCTACTAACATCTTACTACACAACATACACCTAGTATTACTTTCTTAGCTACAGTACACATATCGCCCTGGCATATTACATCATTTAATGCAGCAGCATGTAAGACATTTTTGGACTCACCTTGTGAAGAGGGCGCGGCGGTTCATTGTGGGCAAATTTTGTCATCAAAGTCTGTCATTCTCTGGATTTATGGTAGGAACTCGAAGAAAAAAAAACAGCCACTCCATTGAATAGCAGGCTAATGTTAGTGGTTGCTTTGCAATGCTTGGAGGATTCCTTCCAAACGACTCATTCCTTCCAAAGCTACTATACATATAATGTGATTTGACATCATTTTATCTGTGGCCAATGACCTTCTTGGAAGGACACTTGTAATATAACTCTATGGCAGGACCCACAGGGCAGACATTTTGGATGTCTACCCTTACTAAGGACTTAAACTTGGCGATGACGTACTGTTCCCATGAGTGACAGAGCACTGAGCAAATCACGGCGCAATGTTCCTATTTTCTGCTGACTCGCCCCACCACCACAGAAAGCACTGAGCTAGGCTGAAACACCTGCATATTGGAGCTGCCTTACTCAAGTGAACAAAAAATAGACCATGTGTGTATGCAGCTTTATTAACTGAATGATACACATATTTATATTTTTGCAAAAAATGTGGGCTCAAAGCAGGTGAATGACGGGCCCCGGGCCCTTAAACAGGCCCTGAAAGACGGGTCACCACTGAGCTAAACACAGCTAATTAGCTACATTTGAAGTCGGAAGTTTACATACACTTTAGCCAAATACATTTAAACTCCGTTTTTCACAATTAGAGATATTTAATCCGAGTAAAAATTCCCTGTCTTAGGTCAGTTAGGATCACCACTTTATTTTAAGAATGTGAAATGTCAGAATAATAGTAGAGAGAATGATTTATTTCAGCTTTTATTTCTTTCATCACATTCCCAGTGGGTCAGAAGTTTACATACACTCAATTAGTATTTGGTAGTATTGTCTTTAAATTGTTTATCTTGGGTCAAACGTTTCGGGTAGCCTTCCACAAGCTTCCCACAATAAGTTGGGTGAATTTTGGCCCATTCCTCCTGACAGAGCTGGTGTAACTGAGTCAGGTTTGTAGGCCTCCTTGCTCGCACATGCTTTTTCAGTTCTGCCCACAAAACTTTCTATGGGATTGAGGGCCACATCATTTTCCTTCCTCATGATGCCATCTATTTTGTGAAGTGCACCAGTCCCTCCTGCAGCAAAGCACCCCCACAACATGATGCTGCCACCCCCGTGCTTCACAATTGGGATGGTGTTCTTTAGCTTGCAAGCCTCCCCCTTTTCCCTCCAAACATAACAATAGTCATTATGGCCAAACAGTTCTATTTTTGTTTCATCAGACCAGAGGACATTTCACCAAAAAGTATGATCTTTGTCCCCATGTTTTAACGTGGTTTTGGAGCCGTGGCTTCTTCCTTGCTGAGCGGCCTTTCAGGTTATGTCGATATAGGACTTGTTTTACTGTGGAAATAGAAACTTTTGTACCCGTTTCTTCCAGCATCTTCACAAGGTCCTTGACTGTTGTTCTGGGATTGATTTGCACTTTTCGTACGTTCATCTCTACGAGACAGAATGCGTCTCCTTCCTGAGTGGTATGACGGCTGCGTGGTCCCATGGTGTTTATACTTGTACAGATGAACGTGGTACCTTCAGGCGTTTGGAAATTGCTCCCAAAGATGAACCAGACGTGTGGAGGTCTACAATTTTTTTTCTGAGGTCATGGCTGAGGTCTTGGCTGATATCTTTTGATTTTCCCATGATGTCAAGCAAAGAGGCACTGAGTTTGAAGGTAGTCCTTGAAATACATCCACAGATAGAGCTCCAATTGACTCAAATTATGTCAATTAGCCTATCAGAAACTTCTAAAGCCATGACATCCTTTTCTGGAATTTTCCAAGCTGTTTAAAGGCACAGTCAACTTAGTGTATGACCCACTGGATTTGTGATACAGTAAATTGTAAGTGAAATAATCTGTCTGTAAACAATTGTTGGAAAAATTACTTGTGTCATGCACAAAGTACATGTCCTAACCAATTTGCCAAAACTATAGTTTGTTAATTAACAAGAAATTTGTGTAGTGGTTGAAAAACAAGTTTTAATGACTCCAACCTAAGTGTATGTAAACTTCCGACTTCAACTGTACATATCCATCTGCTGCCGTTCACTAATCTCAAATTGACCATGGCGGTGTCCCAAAAGGCACCCTATTCCCTATGAATTGCAATACTTTTGATCAGAAAGCATATGCCAATGTCAATGAGGAAGTGTCACTTGAAAGTCCACATAACAGTGGTGACTTTGCAGGTTTGGTCTTGTAAGGCACATCTGGGCTGGATGAAACTGGCTTTTGGTGTGCTCCCTCTTCTTGAAGGGATGTTTCCTTGTTTTTACACTTACTTTGGCTTTAGTATATTACTCCTGTCCCAGAATGGAACATCCCTTTAAAAGCATGACCAGTACAAAAACAAACAAGAGGTGAAAAACAGGCTTGCTTCACAGAGCCAGAATTTTAGCGTAAAGCCAGTAACTGTCACTGATATCATCTAAACAAACGACTCAGATAATCCTACTGGTAGTGAGTCAGTCTTGTGCTGCTAGCAGGGGATGAGAATCTCTGTTGGGGAGATGACTTTGGCAACTCATTCTGTGACAGTTACAGGATGCATTTGAGTCCTTGTTTATTTAATCAACAGAAACTGAATTATACGGATCATGTCCACCTGAGGCTCCGGATGCCTATTTACCCCAACAGAACAGGACGCAATGCTCTCTATAGTCACAGCCTCAGTAGTACAATTGAATAGGTTTTACATTTTCAATAGTCTAACACACTGATGAATCATGAATTCAATGAATTATTTTGCCATTGAAGATCAAGGTGAATAGTTGTATGTGCAGGATCTGAATATGTTGGTCATTTTTGGTCAGTTCCTCAGAGGCAAAAAATGCAAAAGAGGTCCCAGAATGCTGGGCATTGATGCTACTTTAAAATTGCACATAAAACCAGTATTTTACCTTAAGACTGTCTGGGCTTTTAACATTTAATTGTATATCTTTAAGGCAAAACAAAATAAAACATCTCCAAGGAAATGCAGTCTTGGTTCTTCGCCATGGTGTCTGTGTCTGAGCAGAGAGAGATAACAATAGCCAACATCATCGTTCTCATCCAGCCAGCTGAGCTTGTTGTGTTTCTGTTCTCTTAATCTTTCCAGCGTTGCCACGGCAAAGTTCCACCGCCACCGATGCTGTCGTCATGGCAATGCCTCATCATCATCAGCCTCCTCTCCTCCCACACCCCCTATGTCCGAGTTATCCGGCCGGGTGATTTGTTTGCAATTAAAACGCAGTGCTCAGAGTGGCCTACAATATATAGATGAACAAGAGGCTGTGCCCTCATTTAACCGCGGTGCACAGTTCCTCCGAGGCATTTGGCTGCTCATTAACTGCTATTGCACCACTGCCTGTATCAGACTATATCATGCGTCATCAGACCAGACTTGGCATTCAAGTGCTAAAATGGAGGTGGGAGGTGAAGGAGCTTGCCAGGAAATAAAATAGAGGTTCAGTGATGAGTCGTAGTCTCCAATGGCGGCTGGTTTGGTGTCTGGTCTGGCTCCTACAAACAGTTGTTTTCATCTATTGAAAGCAGAGACTCCATGCAGGGGGCAATGAACTGGCCACTGCGCTACAGATTGGACATTGCTAGTGAGGTTATAGGAGATGCAAAAGGACCGTTGCCCAAAAATGACCCACAGTACATCAACAGTATAAAGTCATGTGTGTCATACATGTACAGGTTATAACCCTCTTCACATGACATAGTTCAAAACGTTTGAATATATGCTGCGTCGTACCATGGTAGTAAAAGCATCACAATGAACAGGGTCTATGTGATGGGCTTCCATCAAATAGATCTAGAGAGTATACTGGATAGGGAATGTGTAACGCTATACACAGTAGCTCCAGATATTATGTGTAACATTTAACATATCAATCACCGTCATGCACACAAGGGCGCATTCACTACGATCCCAAAGAGAGCCATAGGAAAATCAGTTTCTTGTAGTGGAAAACTTCAGAAAGATTCCTTAGAATGAAGCATAAAGGGCATACTTCCCGGATGTACATAAGATGACATTCATGACGTGAATTTGACAATTTCCATAGAGGGGGTTATAACAGCTAAGAAACCCAAAATTCAACCAATCGTGATATTTTAAAACTAGTAAAATATTAACACTAAGTGTCCTCAAAAGAAACTTAACAATCTCACTTATCGTTCTAGTAAATATGATACACAGACTTTCTATTGTCTCCTGTGGCCTTAAAGGGATATTTCAACTTCATATTCATCATCTCCAACCTCAACATACACTATATATACAAAACTATGTGGACACTCCTATTTCAGCCACACCCGTTGCTGACAGGTATATAAAATCGAGCACACACCCATGCAATCTCCACAGACAAACATTGGAAGTAGAATGGCCTTACTGAAGAACTCAATGGCGTTTAACGTGGCACCGTCATAGGATGCCACATTTCCAACAAGTCAGGTTGTAAAATTTCTGCCCTGCTAGGGCTGCCCCCGTCAACTGTAAGTGCTGTTATTGTGAAGTGGAAATGTTTAGGAGCAACAACGGGTCAGCCACGAAGTAGTAGGCCACACAAGTTCACAGAATGGGAGCTAAGTGCTGAAGCGTTTAGCGCGTAAAAATCATCTGTCTTCGGTTGCAACAAACTGCCTCTGGAAGCAACATCAGCGCAAGAACTGTTAGTCGGGAGCTTCATGAAATAGGTTTCCATGGCTGAGCAGCCGCACACAAGCTTAAGATCACCATGCAGAATGGCAAGCGTCGGCTGGAGTGGTGTAAAGCGTGCCGCCATTGTACTCTGGAGCAGTGGAAACACGTTCTCTGGAATGATGGATCATGTTTCACCATGTGGCAGTCTAACGGACAAATCGGGATTTGGCTGATGCCAGGAGAAAGCTACCTGCCCGAATGCATAGTGCCAACTGTAAAGTTTAATAGAGGAGGAATCTTTTCTACTATAAAACGCGCCATTTCCACATACACTACACTACAAAAGTATGTGAAAACCAGCTTGTCAAACATTTCATTCCAAAAACAAAAGCATTTATATGGAGTTGGTCTCCCCTTTGCTGCTATAACAGCCTTCACTCTTCTGGGTGTTAGATGTTGGAACATTGCTGTGGGTTCTTCCATGTCTTCCATTCAGCCTCAAGAACATTAGTGAGGTCGGGCACTGATGTTGAGCGATTAGGCCTGGCTCACAGTCAGCGTTCTAATTCATCCCAAAGGTGGGGTTGGTGTCAGGGCTATGTGCAGGCCAGTCAAATTCTTCCACATTGATCTCAACAAACCATTTCTGTATGGATTTCGCTTTGTGCATGGCGGTATTGTCATGCTGAAACAGGAATGGGCCTTCCCCAAACTGTTGCTACAAAGTTGGAAGCACAGAATCGTCTAGAATGTCATTGTATGCTGTAACGTTAACAGCAAATTGTACGTGCTTCAGCACTCGGCGGTCTCATTCTGTGAACTTGTGTGGCCTACTACTTCACGGCTGAGCCATTGTTGCTCTTAGACGTTTCCACTTCACAATAACAGCACTTACAGTTGACCGGGGCATCTCTAGCAGGGCAGAAATTTGACAAACTGACTTGTTGGAAAGGTGGCATCTTATGATGGGGCCACATTGAAAGTCACTGAGCTCTTCAGAAAGGCCATTCTACTGCCAGTGTTTGTCTATGGAGATTGCATGGCGTTGTATTCGATTTTATACACCTGTCAGCAACGAGTGTGGCTGAAATAGCCGAATCCACTAATTTGAAGGGGTGTCCACATACTTGTGTATATAGTGTATCTTGATGTTGAGGTGATGCTGGAGATTATGAATATGAAGCTGAATTTTTTTTACATTTCCCTTTAACGCAAATCCTTTTTAAAGTCATGAAAGTTTCAAGGTGGAACTTTTAGATATGTTTTAAAGTATTGATAACTTCTCCTAAAATAGCAAAGAGAATGCAGCATTGTTCTTCTCAGAGTAAAACACTTTGTCTACCGAGAGAGTAGAGAGAACATGGGCATAAATTCTATTTCAGACATGCTGTCCAGAAAGTGGTAAATAGAGGTCACTCACTCTTAAAGGGGCAATTCAAACAGCAAAGCGACTCCCTACCACTTTTTGTTGAGGTTCTGATAGGGTAAGACAGTTGAACTAAGCTCATGAGGCATTTATAAGTTATATTTTCAAGATTCAATGCCTGTATATCATTAATATAAAAGTGCATTCATTTGATGTAAAAATGGATGTACCAATCCCTGATTGCCCCTTTAAAGATTCAGTTTGAGCTTTTCAAGCCAGGCAGCATTTTCTCCTCAACACCCAGATCCACTGTTGGATTGCTTTGATAATATGATACGAGCCAGCTAATAATCACACAGTTTCTCTCGTTAAGACATGTTGGCAAACAGTGATGTAGGCTACTCTGTCCTAGTGCCAGGATTTCTGTGGTTTTGGTTGGAGGCCCAAACTTCCACAAAATATATTTTTTCCTTTTAAATCCCAAAACTGTACTCTCAAATTTGTCAATACTACCTCAGATAATGTCTAAATTGTGTTTGTAGAGAACTACATTTGTTAGCTGAAACTACATGAGGCATTTCCATGAGAAATAACATGCTTATAAATGACAGACACATCTGGAGTGTGTAGAGTCAGACACGCCTGTGACAGCCTGGTCCCCAAGGGGTAGAAGTGTGAAAACCAGAAATGTCAGACAGTTCTACCCAACCTCCCTCTTCCTTCCTACTCTCTGGCAGTAACACATAGAGCCATGTAGAACTGCTGATATGAATCGTCAAGAACAAGCAAAGGCTAATTTTGAGAAATTTTGAAATTGATTTCTACGGTAATACAGTGCAATAATGATTTACATAAACAGCACACAGCATGTTTCACATGACTAAGCTATCTTCTCACGAGGACAACAAAGGAATCAGGTTAATTGATCTTTGTTCATTCCACCAGAAACAATTTAAAAAAAAAATGTGTGCTGAAAATTTAAGAGACACAAAAGTCTTCAGAGTCTAATTTAGTATCTGTAGCCTACAGGGAGTAGCCTAGCACTTCAGCGGCACAGACAGGCAGACGTGTTCGGTGCTTGGAGCCTACGGCACTGCCCGAGGGCGCTGATTCTCCAGTTGGGAGCAACTAGTAGGCAAATTTGTATAATTTTCTATATTTACTTGATGAAGCTCATTCCAGTGCCTCTGTGCTGAGTTTCAGCTTTATGTTCTCTTCTACATCCTTGCATTATTCACTGTCTCAGCCTCTGCCCCCTTTTGATTTCCTGTTCTCCATCTGTGAAAACCCCCTGACGCAGCAACCTCAATCGGCTAAATAAGTAATCAGGACTGCATGCAGCCATGCTCAAATCACGGCCCTTCACTCAGATATATAGTGCTCAAATCACGGCCCTTCACTCAGATATATAGTGCTCAAATCACGGCCCTTCACTCAGATATATAGTGCTCAAATCACGGCCCTTCACTCAGATATATAGTGCTCAAATCACGGCCCTTCACTCAGATATATAGTGCTCAAATCACGGCCTTTCACTCAGATATACACAGTATATAGGCATATAAGGTCTATCACTCTATACACTGTAATAACTATTGTCTAGGGCTTTAATTAATGTATTTATTGTCTTCACGTTTTGACTTCTGAAATTAAAATGACAATGGGATTTGAGAAATTACTCCAATAAATTGTAAATATCCCAAAAGTTCAGTTCTGTGGTTGCCATAGCGCCGCCTAGGCAAAGAGCTCTGTAAAAACTCTGTAAAAATTATTTTGAATGTTTTTTTTATTTTGACTGCTCTGGGGCTTGATCACTTGGTCACCAGTAGGTACCCACCTGCTACATGTTCGAGAATAGAGGACCAGTACCTACTGGAGCTGGTCGTACGGAGGAACTGATCGTCGGAGAAGCAGATGTGGTGAACTGATGAAGCGCTCCATGGCCTGTTTGTCAGACTGTCTTTGTTTCTCTTTGGCTGTACCATCTAGGCCTCCTCCACTGAAGCTACAAGGTCTTTCTAATCCAAGCTGCCTCTGCTCCCAGCCTTTCATCCAAAGCCAAATTCAATCTCCGTTTCTTCCATGTCAATTCAAATGTGTTTGTTTGATTTCCTTTTTATTCACTTTGGAATAATGAAAAGCGATGTACAAGTTAAATGAATTATTATTAATTATTAAAAAACAAACTACTGTACTTCACTTGTAAATGTACCTTTTTGTTCAAAGACACTTACAGCCCACGCGTTGCTACACAACATGGGGCCCCTGGCTGTACAAATAGGAGGCTCTGTATGTGTAGTGTGGAGAGCCAATGTCCAGGAGTCTCTACAGCTGCAGAAAACAGCTGCCTGGAGCAGGGTTGGACTGAACATAGGCAAAGGGCATGGGGGTGGTGGGAGAGGACATGAGGGGCTTGATTGTTGTCTTGCTTCCTCTCTCCTCAGCGTGTCTTCCGTTTTCTCCCTTTCTCTCTTCCCTGACAAAGAGAATCCTGTCTTCTTGAGAAAAGGGTCAGCGATTGAGCACTTACTTCCACGGCATGTGGACACAACTGCTCCCTCTGTGGCAGTGTGAAGTCACCAGGAAGGTCAGCACCACTAAACCAGAACATCCACAGACACTGGTGTTGTCTTACAGCTAGAAACACCACGGACAAATGTAGATACTCTTCATTGACAGACATGTGTTTCTCTCACCAGGATCCAGGAACTGTGAGCATTTTCATTACAATTACAACATTGACACTTTCAATATACAACAGTCGGATGCATTGCACCATCACACTTTAACACAC
This sequence comes from Oncorhynchus clarkii lewisi, assembly GCF_045791955.1. Classification (NCBI taxonomy): domain Eukaryota; kingdom Metazoa; phylum Chordata; class Actinopteri; order Salmoniformes; family Salmonidae; genus Oncorhynchus; species Oncorhynchus clarkii. Next base: position 31,373,399 of record NC_092165.1, read on the forward strand.
ACTCATTGTCCCGTTCTTGTTGTTCTGTATATAAAATGTAACATAATATAGTTCTACCAATGTACTGTACTGTAGATTTCATTGAATCCAAAAAGAGAGGTGAACTGAATGTGAGAAATCTCCTGTAGGCTGGCTTGTTAAAATTAATGCTTGCATGGTTGAGTCAGATGTCTGTTGTTCCCCATTTCCTTTTGGCTTGCAGAATCTCCTGTTGAGATCGATTTGAATACAATTATGCCTTTTACACATCAATGAGCTGTATTGTTGACAACATATCAGGCAGCCAGGACTACGTGATTCAGACCAAAAGATTAGAAGGTAGATCAGCTTTAATATTGCAGATAGATTGTAGCGTCCATCAATGTGATTGTCTGCATCATTTCCAATCCCCCATATATATATTTTTGTAAATGTACACTACCGTTCAAAAGTTTGGGGTCACTTAAAAATGTCCTTGTTTTGGAAAGAAAAGCACATTTTTTATCCATTAAATTAGCATCAAATTGATCAGAAATACAGTGTAGACATTGTTAATGTTGTAAATGACTACTGTAGCTAGAAACTGCAGATTTGTAATGGAATATCTACATAGGCGTACAGAGGCCCATTATCAGCAACCATCACTCCTGTGTTCCAATGACACATTGTATTAGCTAATCCAAGTTTATAATTTTAAAAGGCTAATTGATCATTAGAAAACCCTTTTGCAATTATGTTAGCACAGCTGAAAACTATTGTTCTGATTAAAGAAGCAATAAAACTGGCCTTCTTTAGACTAGTTGAGTATCTGGAGCGTCAGCATTTGTGGGTTCGATTTCAAGCTCAAAATGGCCAGAAACAAAGACCTTTCTTCTGAAACTCATCAGTCTATTCTTGTTCTGAGAAATGAAGGCTATTCCATGTGAGAAATTGCCAAGAAACTGAAGATCTTGTACAACGTTCCCTTCACAGAACAGTGCAAACTGGCCCTAACCAGAATAGAAAGAGGAGTGGGAGGCCCCGATGCACAACTGAGCAAGAGGACAAGTACATTAGATTGTCTAGTTTGAGAAACAGATGCCTCACAAGTCCTCAATTGGCAGCTTCATTAAATAGTACCCACAAAACACCAGTCTCAACGTCAACAGTGAAGAGGCGACTCCGGGATGCTGGCCTTCTAGGCAGAGTTCCTCTGTCCAGTGTCTGTGCTATTTTGCCCATCTTAATCTTTTCTTTTATTGGCCAGTCTGAGATACAGCTTTTTATTTGCAACTCTGCCTAGAAGGCCAGCATCCCAGAGTCGCCTCTTCACTGTTGATTCCACGATCCGCCATCTGCAGCGATATACCATCCCATTTAATTTGTTTTTCAACGGGACAATGACCCAAAACACACCTCCAGACTGTGTCAGGTTTATTTGATCAAGAAGGAGTGATGAGTGCTGCATCAGATGACCTGGCCTCCACAATCACCCAACCTCAACCCATTGAGATGGTTTGGGATGAGTTGGACCGCAGTGTGAAAGAAAAGCAGCCAACAAGTGCTCAGCATATGTGGGAACTCCTTCAAGACTGTTGGAAAAACATTCCTCATTAAGCTGGTTGAGGGAATGCAAAGAGTGTGCAAAGCTCTCATGAAGGCAATGTGTGGCTACTTTGAAGAATCTCAAATATATATATATATTTTTGTTAAACACTTTTCTGGTTACGACATGATTCCATGTGCTCTTTCATAGGTTTGATGTCTTCACTATTATTTCACAATGTAGAAAATAGTAAAAATACAGAAAACCCTTGAATGAGTAGGTGTATCCCAAATGTTGACTGATACTGTATATATTTTTAAAATATATTTTCCTTTAAACTGTCCCCTAATATGGAGTAAACTAATGGATAACAAAACTTAGTATGTATAAGCAGGAAGTAGAAGCCTATATCATTTTCACGGACACAGAATATTTTACATTAGTTATCTTTTGTTCGTTTTAAGTCCCATCCTTCAGCTCCACTCAACCCTCCCATCTATCTCTTAACATCAATTTTTTTATTTCTACTTGCCATATATTTTTCAACTGTACTGTGATGTTTCACAAAAGTTCAGAAGCTTTCTATTCTCATCGTTTCTACAGATTGTAAATTAAAGATAAACATTTTTGCTAAAAGTATTTTTTATATTATTGCTCGATTGACTGAGACATTTCAAGCCACCCAGCAGTGCTATCTGCAGAGTTAGCTGCAGGTAAATGTTGCAATTCTTCACCCATTCCTGGACCTGTGACCAAAAACAAGCTACATGTGGACAGTACCCAAACAAATTATCTAATGATTCTGTCACTTCGTAGCAAAACCTGCAGAGCTGCTATGGTTGTATCCCTCACATATATAACATTCTATTGGTTGAAATCATTTTGTATAATAATTGAAATAAAATGTTATATGTTTTGAATCCGGTGTTGTTTTGCGTATCAGTTCATAAACAAGGTGCCATGACTATGTTTGTACTCAACTCTGCCTAACAATCTGACATATCTCCATATTTCAGGCCAGTTATCAAGGCTAAGCTCTGAGGGCTATAGCACGGATAGGACAAGGAGCCAGATGTTTCAACGGATGTATAAATCTGAAACATCTGCTTGGCATTTCCACTCACCACCAAATATGGTAAGACTGCTAAACAAGGCTGCTAAATAGCTAATCAAATGGCTACCCGGACTGCCTGCATTGACTCTTTTTTGCACTGACTCTCTTGCACACATACACATACACACTCACAGTATGTGGTGAGATAGTCTAGCTGCTGCTAGTCACTTTACCCCTAACTATATGTAGTGTACAGCTACCTCAATTACCTTGTAGCCCTGCACATCGACTCGATACTGGTACTCCCGGTATATAATAATGTTATTTTCTACTCCCTATATCTAGCCGTGTCATTATTTATATATTTGTTATCTTATCTCTAACTCTGCATTGTTAGAAAAGGACCCATAAGAAAGCATTTCACTTTTAGTCTACACCTGTTGTCTATGCATGTGACAAATAAAATTGGATTTGATTGAAAAGGAAGGCCAGTGGCTGGCAGTAGGAGAAGATGGAGAGTTATGGATTTTGGCCGACATACTACACATTTTCTCATCGGCGAAACATTTGCTCTCAATACAGTTTGGTTTCCAAAACTATAATCTGTTACGAACAGAGTAGGCTTAAGTTTTGTAGACTTTACCCTTTGTCAAAGTTTCCAAAAAATGGTGTTGTTTAGGAGTTCAAAGGCGAATGAACTTATTGCACACGCGCACTTCACAGAGTAGGAGTTCCCTTACCTTCTTACCCCTTTTTGCCCAATTTTCATGATATCCAATTGATAGTTACAGTCTTGTCCCATCGCTGCAACTCCCGTATGGACGTGGGAGAGGCGAAGATAGAGATCCATGCGTCCCCCGAAACACGATCCCGCCAAACCACACTGCTTCTTGACACACTGCTCGCTTAACCCAGAAGCCACCAATGTGCCACCTGGCGACCAAAGTCAGCGTGCATGCGCCCGGCCCGCCACAAGGAGTCATTAGAGCACGATGGGACAACGACATCCCAACCAGGAAGTCTTTGTCCCATCGGGCCAATTGTGCGCCGCCTCATGGGTCTACTGGTCACGACACAGCCCGGGATCGAACCTGGATCTGTAGTGATGCCTTCGACCACTGCGCTTAATCTGCTCGCGTTGGAAATGACAGGCCGGGGTCTATCTTCGGTTATCAATAAAAAATATTTGCCTACAGTATCGATAGGTGTGCTCAGGATTCTTAAACCTATCCATCCATCAAACACCGTCTCAGGTGGGAAAAGGAGAGGGGGTGATGTTCTGTTCCCTGATATACAGGGATCTAACAGCTGCCAGACACACACACAAACACCTCATAATGAAGCTCAGACTGGGAGAGAAAACATTCTGTAAAGTAATGAGCTCATTGGAATGCAGTTTTCTAGCAAGGGCGTATAGAGTTGCATGTGTCATTGACCGGCGAGCTTGATGTGACTGACTAGAACAGACTTCACGCCGAGCCTGATTTGGCTGACTAGAACAGAATTTACGCCAAGCCTGCCAGCCATGCGGTTCTGGATCCAGTCCAGTAACTATGGCCCTCCTGCTGGGTTTATCCCCATTAAAATTCAGTAGGGCCTAATAACAAGGCTCCTATACACCAATCAAATAGGGATGTGTCCAAAATGGCACCCTAATCCCTATGTTGTGCACTGCTTTTGACTAGGGCCCATAGGGACCAGGTCAAAAGTAGTGCACTATGTAGGGAACAGCGTGCCATATGGAACGCAACCCAGGATTCTACCTAATGAAGCCCATCACCTTAAGGAAACTAAAGCTGTTGTTTGTGTCCAAACAGACTACTCAGGATCTAAATCATTCATAATCTCATTAGTATATTATTTTAACTAACTGGCTCACGGAGTTGACGTTGACTGGGGCAGGCAGGGGGATAGATAGAGAAATACAGGGTTTCTGTCCCAAATTACACCCTATCCCCTATGTAGTGCACTGCTTTTGACCAGGGCCCATAGGGCTCTGCTTAAAAGCAGTGCATTATATAGGGCATAGGGTGCCACTTGGGACTCAAGCATGAAGTCCTTCCACATGATTAATTCAAGGAAAAAGCTCATTTGATATGCAGATTTAATTGCCATTTTGCGAGTCATCAGGGAGGGATCCTTTAGAATGAGTCGAAATGCAACGCTGTATACAATTAAACAAAGATTCAAAATACAAACTTCCACATCTGATGGTCTCCATCAACGTAATCTGAATGCAACTTCAAAGTTGACAGCATTCTTTTCAGACACATAGGCTCAAACAATTATCAGCAAGATTGTAAAAGCCGTGATCAATATGACCTATAGGTTTAACTGAGCCAGTAGAGTAGGGGCTTGTTGTGTGGTCCACTCTGCTCAGAGGCAGCAGCAGCGGACCTAAGAGTTTTCAGATGAGGCATTCATTCAATCATGGAACCCAAATTAAATGTTAGAAATATGAACGTTTAGTAATGCTTGAGAAGCAGTTGTACTGCTTTACCACAACACACACAGACACACACAGACAAGTAGCGTCTTCATCTTGAAAGACGATAAACATTTGTAGACACTACTAAGGGTTTTCCAAGTCATCATTACAACATTTTCAGAGTAAACACACTCTGCTCTACGGTCTAACCTCTCTATCCCACCACAAGTATGAATCCTTAATGTTCTGCATGGATTTATCCTTCCTTTAACACCTCAACGCTCACAGCGGAATCCTCCCTGAGGTTCAAATGGAATATGAATAACACGCACTCAAAGCCCTCCCAAACATACAGCCTCTTTCATATCCACAGATGGAGGTTCCTGTGGGGTAAAAAAAAAAAAAAAAGTTGTTTTAAGTGCAATTCTAACTACAGTATCTCCTCATAAGGATGTCAGTGGTTATGTCCCAAATGGCACTCTTTTACCTAAATAGTGCACTACTTTTGACCAGGGCCCTATGGTGAAAAGTAGTGCACTGTGTAGGGAATAAGGTGCCTATGGTTCATGTCAGGGTTAGAAAACTCCATGTTTGGACTGCCAGCACACATCTAAATCATGTCAGACCTCTCTCTGGAGTCCAAAGGGTGTCTCAGCTGAAAAGCTCCAAAGTAATATTGAAAGGGTGCCATCTCCGATGTGTTAAAATGCCACAGTGACGACAGTAGCGTTTACTGTAGCCTGGTTTCAGTCCTGATTGTGCTGTCTTGCCAACTCCTATGGTCATTGTCATGTCATACGCCAAGGAGTTGGCTAGACAGCATCGACAGATCTGGGACCAGGCTGGGTTTGCTGTAGGGTTGTGGGTAAAAATAAGTGGCGTCTTGTCCCTCGCTGCAGTGCATTCTGGTGCCTGACTGTGAGAGGAGAGTGGTCAATGTCACGCTCGATTTCCCTCCTCTTCCCGCCCCTCACATCTGGCTTTGATAAACAGCTGGGCTGGGCTGGCCGAGAGAAAGCTGGAGGCTCTGGTGTGGGGGTGGGGAGAGAGAATCCTCTGCACCCCTCAACCTCTGGTCTTTACTAAACAGTGAAGAGTTTTTGCCCCAGCTCAGAGATTAGCTGTAGCTCAGACATTTAAGACCAGCTCAGAGATTAGCTGAAGTTTGATATTTCCCCTGGACAGGGCCGGCTCAGCAATCCCAGCTAGTGACACACTACATGTATCTGAGGTCATCGTACTGTAGTGTAGTAAGTCTTACTATTCGACAGGAACGTGTGCCATGGCCCCAGATGGACTGGAGGACCTTGTCTGCATCCCAAATGGCACACTGCTTTTAACAGGGGCAAAGAAAGCTTTATGAAGGAAATAGGGTGCCATTTGGGACACAGCCCTTGATTTTCTGTCATGGAAGCATTTCTCAAGAGAGCATGCCCATCCAAAAAACTACTCCAACAATGTAGGATGAATTTCTCGTTTGAAAAGCTGAAATCAATCTTACGCCAATTTACATCAAATACTATTTACAATTTCAAAGAAGATACAAGGCAGAGAGAGAGAGAGAGAGAAAGCGAGAGAGAGAGAGGGAGGGAGAGCAGGAGAGGGAGAGCAAGAGAGAGAGAGGGAGGGAGAGCGAGAGAGAGAGGGAGAGAGAGGGAGAGCAAGAGAGAGAGGGAGGGAGAGCGAGAGGGGGGAGAGCGAGAGAGGGAGGGAGATTGGGTGAGGGAGAGCGAGAGAGGGAGGGAGATTGGGTGAGGGAGAGCGAGAATGACAGAGAGTTGTTGCAGATAGAGGTGCAGTTTCCTGGTCAGTGTCATGCCAGACCATCTGCCCTCCTGTCTTTAATCTCATTTCCTTCCTCTCTTTATCATCGAGACTTATCACTACACTGCATGGCCTGACATGGAGCTACATTTAATCCTGCTCCTCTACTTAGCTACAGCCCTTTACTGATTCAGTCTATCTGTGAAGTGAAACACAAGTCAAATGGAGCGATATTCTGTTTGGAGTCCAGGCTAACTCCATAGAGAGTGAGCAGCAGTTTATAGCAGATTCAACATATCGCCTTCATTTGGTGAACTTTGGATAAGAAATGGGACCCAACTAAGACGACTTCTCTTTGGTTTAGCTAGGAGGGAGAGGAACGCTCTTTTAGTTTCTCCTCTTGGCACACTTGGTGAATTGAAACAGGATGCTCATTAGGCTGGCGTTGTTAGTGTTGCGTACAGCACAGCAACATCAGATATACTGGCTGAGTCACAAATTCACTATTCCCTACACCGTCCACTACCTTTCGGGCCCTGGTCAAACATAGTGCAGGGAATAGGGTGCCATTTGGGACGGAGATACTATCTTCATCTGGGGCAGCAGGATATGGGTGTGTAATGAGGTGAAAAGCCAATCTCCTAGTCTAGTGCAATGTACTCTAGTAGCATGGCCATGACATCACACTGTTTACATGGGCTCGGGGAATAACTCAACAAAACATTTGAATGACTGGCTGACTTGTCTGAATATCACAATGTAGCTATGAAAACAACCACATAACTGATATGCCTGGAGTTGACTGTATTTAAATGAAAATGTGTATTTGAATGACATTTTTTTCATTTGCATAGGATAAGTATGAAGTTAAGATAACAGTTTATATAACAGTTGTTACTAAAACACTCAAAAGTATCAACTTTATTGGTAAAAAAATAACTATCATTGATTATTGCTACATACATTGATTATCTGACAGGCAAATTGGTCCAAACACATGGTTATTGGTTCCAGAGGTAAATAAACAGCGAATGTCTGAAGATCTTCACAAGAAATGGAATGTTATCTCTCTCTGCTAAGCTCTGTCCAGATCTGGTAAGAAGTCTTTAGTGGTCTCCCCATCGATCCACTGAGTGTGATGAAACGGAGATGGAAGTAGTAGGCGTCTTGGAGGCATTCTTCTGTAATGTCTCAGTAATGACTAAAGCAGGTCAGCAGCACTAGAATATGTCATTCCCTGATGAGTCTGTGTCTCCTCCTCCTCCTCCTCCTCCGGTGCTGAGCCCCAGACTGACAGAGCCCTCCTCCTCTTCTTCCTCTGGGCCGGTGAAGGGCAGCCGGACAGCCACCATTCTGGAGCCCTGCTGAGCCCGCTCCCCTGGAACATAAACACATATTACTCACTACATCAGTCACCCGGTCTGCTGCCTGCCTGACCAGCACAGTACAGCCTGAGTCCCAGCTCCAACCACCAGCCCTGCCCAGCCTCAGCCCCAACCCAACCCCAGCCACCAGCCCTAGCTCCAGCCCTGCCTCAGCCCCAACCCAACACAACTCCAGCCACCAGCTCTACCACCAGCCCTAGCTCCAGCCTCAGCCCCAACCCAACCCCAGCCACCAGCCCTAGCTCCAGCCCTGCCTCAGCCCCAACCCAACCCCAGCCACCAGCCCTAGCTCCAGCCCTGCCTCAGCCTCAACCCAACCCCAGCCACCAGCCCTAGCTCCAGCCCTGCCTCAGCCCCAACCCAACACAACTCCAGCCACCAGCTCTACCACCAGACCTAGCTCCAGCCCTGCCTCAGCCCCAACCCAACACAACTCCAGCCACCAGATCTACCACCAGCCCTAGCTCCAGCCCTGCCCAGCCTCAGCCCCAATCCAACACAACCCCAGCCACCAGCTCTACCACCAGCCCTAGCTCCAGCCCTGCCCAGCCTCAGCCCCAACACAACCCCAGCCACCAGCCCTAGCTCCAGCCCTGCCCAGCCTCAGCCCCAACACAACCCCAGCCACCAGCTCTACCACCAGCCCTAGCTCCAGCCCTGCCCAGCCTCAGCCCCAATCCAACACAACCCCAGCCACTAGCTCTACCACCAGCCCTAGCTCCAGCCCTGCCCAGCCTCAGCCCCAATCCAACACAACCCCAGCCACCAGCTCTACCACCAGCCCTAGCTCCAGCCCTGCCCAGCCTCAGCCCCAATCCAACACAACCCCAGCCACCAGCCCTAGCTCCAGCCCTGCCCAGCCTCAGCCCCAATCCAACACAACCCCAGCCACCAGCCCTAGCTCCAGCCCTGCCCAGCCTCAACCCAACCCAACAGCTCTACCACCAGTCCGAGCCTTGCCACTCCGCTAGCTGCTCCTCTATACATCTGTGAGTAGGACAGACAAGTGCTAAGCTGGCTGGTGGCGGGTCACGTAGCCTGATGAATGAGCCGTGTGTTGTGTAGGAGCCAGCAGTGTAGGGGGAAGTGTTTTTTCCACACACACACACCACACACCCACACACGTGGTGTAGGAGCCAGCAGTGTTTGGTAAGGTCAGTGGTGTTTGTACACAGAGAGATGTTCAGGCCTAGAAGGGCGAAGCACCACTAACGAAGAGCGGCAGCTGAGCCTGTGGCGGTGAAGCTACTGTAGGACCTATCTGCTAGGTGACTCACTCTGGAGCCAAGGCAGAGGTTCACTGCTTAGTTTCCTTAAAGGCTGCTCCAAAATATTTTTGAACTTAGATTTTTTTTGTCTGTCTGCCACTAATCCGTTCAATGAGTGTCTGGGTTTGTGAAGAGTGAATTGTGTGGCTCAGTTGGTAGACCATGACGCTTTTCCAACGTCAGGATCGAGGGTCAATTCCCACTGTGGCCACCCATGAGAAAATGTATTTGAGGATGAAAAAGTCACTTTGGTTAAAAGCGTCTGTTAAATGGCATATACTATTATATTCTAAGGACCCCATGTTATTACGATATCTAAGGAAAATATTACAAACCAAGAGCTCTCTTACACGGCAACTCCACTTAGATCAAATACAGCCACATCACAGTTAGCCTGTGTCTGCTAAATATATACAGTACATGAGGAGGTTTGGCTTTGACATTCGAGTGCTTATAGTTGACATGACTCTATTGAAGGAGTAGTTCACTGTTTTACAGCTTGACGTTAGACGATTTCTCACCCTGAACGTAGTCTATGGGGCTGGAGAAACTGTAATTCATGGTTCAGTTCTCTATATATAGCCATTACAAACTTCAGCTGCCTTTAGCCACCACATGCTACAAATCGATGGAAGTAATGTGAGCATGTTGTTTTTTTTTATGGCCAAATCACCTCCTGTGTGTTCGTTTCATGTTCATTAATTCTGTGTTCCCAGTCCAAAATAACCGCCCCCATTATAGCTGATTATAAATCCATAATAATACATATATTATCACCTAATGTTGTGCTAGATATTTTTATCAACTTAAGTTCCTGTGAACATTACAAGTTTTGAACTTCTAATTGCTATTTATGGCCTGTAGGCCTCATTGACCTGAGCTCATACATGTGAAAACTGAACCATATTACAAAATGTATGTCTGAACACATTAAAGACCAACAGTAACAATAACAGTACTAACAATAACAAAAACATTAAAATGTTCACAATCTGTCAATCAATGGTAGATACATTTTGTGTTGTTCTCATGCACATGTTGACAATACAGGCTGGTTGTTGCATGTGCCTGGCAAATATATGCACTGCGTTTATGGCACATAATGCTCGTTTTGACATCTCTTGGTGCACACAGATCGCCCCTCTTCCTCTTGTCTCTTCTGTCTCTGCCGGCCGTAGATCTAGCTTCTGGCCCTTGTATATCTCTCACCAATCCAGCAGAGGATGGCGTTGGAGGAAGGTGTTGGCGCCTTTGAGTGAGGGGTGCCACCATGGCTTTCCCCCAACTCTTCTAGGAATAGTCTCCTCTTGAAGAATTTCCCCTGCTTGCAGCCAGGAATCCCCTCCATCCACACGACAAGCCCGTTGTAGGCCGACACATCTAGGATGTTGAAGAACACCACCATGGGCCAACGTGTCGTCATCCTCTTATAAGAGTATGTGCCAGTAACCGGCAAAAGTGCAACAATCAGTAAACAAAATAATGAGTACATACAAGTGATACTTAGTAACATGAAAAATTGCATCAAAGCGTTGTTTTAATTTATCACATCCAAAACATATTTACATATTCAAATGACTAGAATTGACTCCATATTGTTCACAAACAACAACAGGTCTTATTTTTATGGTGCAGATAAAACAATCTGGTAATAGAAAAAAAAAGTACATGAGACTTGAAAGATAAAGAGTAACAAACCTTATCAAGGTTGTCAGCTCCTCTCTGTTCCTGTTGTAATCCAGGACAGCGCTGGGCTTCCTGTCCTCCCTGGTACTCACAGCGGCATCCCTGTGCAGAGTTGTCATCAGAAGCACATTCGTCTTTTTCTTCAGGCAGTAGGACACAAGTGTGTGTGTATCGGTGAATATCCATTTAGAGGAAAAACAATCCCTGTCCTTGGTAGTGAGTAAGGCAGGAGGCAACTCAGGCTTGTTCCTCCTGACCGTCCCCACCATGGTCATTTTCTTTGGAGCAGCTCCTGACCAAGAGCATATGAGGTGAAGAAATTGTCACATGTTATGTTGTGCCCCTGGAGACCTGCAGTCATTTCCAGGACCACTCGCTTCCCCTGGTTCCTTTCGGGAACACCGTCAGAAGGTTCCAATGGTTCCTTTCGGGAACACCGTCAGAAGGTTCCAATGGTTCCTTTCGGGAACACCGTCAGAAGGTTCCAATGGTTCCTTTCGGGAACACCGTCAGCAGGTTTGCCTGGTTCCTTTCGGGAACACCGTCAGCAGGTTTGCCTGGTTCCTTTCGGGAACACCGTCAGCAGGTTTTCCTGGTTCCTTTCGGGAACACCGTCAGCAGGTTTTCCTGGTTCCTTTCGGGAACACCGTCAGTAGGTTTGCCTGGTTCCTTTCGGGAACACCGTCAGCAGGTTTTCCTGGTTCCTTTCGGGAACACCGTCAGTAGGTTCGCCTGGTTCCTTTCGGGAACACCGTCAGCAGGTTTTCCTGGTTCCTTTCGGGAACACCGTCAGTAGGTTTCCAACAGGTCAGCAGGTATAAACCTACATGTTTCAGGTATAACTTGTCCTGGCATCACATGCTTCCCATATATTTATTCCATATTTACACAGTTTGCTTGGCATGCACTGTTTGAATGGGAAGCGTCCCCTAAATGTGACCAGACGCTCATCCACTGTGATGTCTGGACTTGGTTTATAGATGAGTGGCAGGCGCTCCACCCACTAGCGCCAAACCTCTCTGATCGCTGCCAGCTTGCCTTTTTGACGGCAGCCTGGTCTTGTATCATGGTTGTCGAAGCGAATCCCCCGAGACAACACCTGAAATGTCTGGAGTCCAATAGTGGCACGGAAAATCCCCCGACCAGACTCTGGATCACATAACCTGGTGGTAATTTGTTTCTGGTTCTGTACAAACCGGACAAAATCAAGAGATCCACGTATGCTTGGACGTCTGTCCGGTCTACCTCCTTCCAGTTGTCTTGGTAAACACATCTCCCCTCCAAGTTGGTCATGTTTATCACTATCGTTTCGATTGACTCTGTCAGGAACAGCTCGAAGCAGGATGTTATGTCATAAACCCGAGATATGGCGTATCTCATTGGCCCTGGGGTCATCCTGATAACATTTTCAGCCAACCTCTCCTCTCAGGTGGGGATGAAGTCCAGGATAAATTATTTGACCGGAATGTAACAACAACCTCAGCAGGGCCCTCTTCCTCATCGCTGGGTTGTTCCACATCGGTTGTCTCTTGGTCTGGATCATATTCTGTGTTGTCTTCAACTTCTGACACTTCCTCCTCTAATGCATCTTCACTGTCAGTTTCCTGGCTTCTCTCCTCCTCACCAGTGTCAGGATCAAATATATGATCAAGAGCCTCACATACAGTATATCGTTTGGTCATTGTGCTGCCACAGAATGAATTGTGAGCAATGCCTCAAAAAAGCTTTATATACCAGAGCTGCGAGAAAAGTTCTATATATTGTTGAAACAATGTTGCGATTGTTTGTGAGAATGCCAACAGGTGTGGTTCCCATGCGAGAAAGATTCTATTGGGAAAAGGTTCCCATGGGGGTTGCCATGGAAGCCAAGAAGGGAAGTGAGATGTGTGTGTGTGTATGTGCTCAAACACACATGCATGTGGGGTCTGGGAGAGGAAGTGTGTCCATCTGATGAATGAGCATGTGCCTGAACTCAATTTTAAACACTAATTGTAGTCTCACACATTTACTTCTAATGACCGGTCATTTTTGACCGGGAACACCACAGGTGTACAAAAGTTTAATAAAACACACCATATTTTATGAAAATGTGTGTTCAGATGCCCTGTGTGGACAAAGTAATGGAACCTTATGACAATCAGATTAAATGAACTACATTTTTCAGAGAGAAAATGTGTAAATCGGTCCAATTTGACCAGAACACAGCAGGAGGGTTAAGTAACATCAAACCAAATATGGAGTTGATTTCAGATGATTTGGACATCATTTTTGTAAACATGCTCACATCTCTTCCATAGATTTTTAGCTAGCGGTTGCTAAAGTTTGAAATTGCTGTTTAAAGTAAACTGAACCTTGAATCATAGTTTCTCCTGGTCCATAGACAACTTTCAGGGTAAGGAATCATCTAACATCAAGTAAAATAGTGAACTAGTCCTTTAACATTTATAAAAGTATTGGATGGGTAAGGAGGAAACTGCTGAAAAGTCTGATATGACCCTACTACTGATATGGCCCTAAAGGAGACAAATAAAGTTCCATTGAATTGAATTGAGTCTTTCGCAGTCTAGATAAGCATAAACTTTAACTCGTAGCGAGACAAACACCAATATAGTCTACAACCTTTGACCAGGGCTCATAGGGCTCAAAAGTAGTGCACTATTTGCGAATAAGGTGCCATTTGAGGCACTCTACACAGTGAGGTCCCAGTTCCCTGCGCTGACTGAGGCTGACAGGTTTGCTTATGCCAAGCCTCTGCCATATGGATGCACACAGATTGGTTGTGTTCTGCAACTCTGGGCTTGGAATTCACATGGAAGAGGCAGGCCACAGTAGCTCTCAGGGTTATCACTCAGTCAGATGGGGTATTTATAGTTCGAAAAGAGAAAGAGCATAACTAATATTGGCAGACTTAATTGAACCAACTGAAATATAGGTCTATAGGCCAATTCATTCCACATTATAGAATAGAACAGGAAATCATTACCAAATACCTTTCATATTTGAATGAGGTTCTTCCTTTGCTAAAGTCGAAACACAATCTGTCCCTAGAGTGGACCTTAAACGCATAGAGAGGTCAAGCATAACAATCAATATGGCAACAGTAGTCTTCAGCCTGAACCATGAAGGCAGCTCTCAATGAAGCTACCTACGCTTTGTCCGACCTTGCAGGCCAGCCAGGGGGAAAACAGCAGCCTGGCAATATTAAAGACATCACATTTAAACATGGTGGGTCTCGTGGGGTGAAAACTCTCCAAGGCCTAGATTCTCAAATTGACAGTGTATTTGCAAAAAAAAAAAAGATTAGGAAGGGCCCGAACACAAGGATGTCCGTCTATGCTGAGTAGATGGGCCAAACTTCAGGCAGGTATCATTTCCTCCATGAGGGATAGTGAGAGATAGAGAGAGGGGAAGAAAGAGAGAGATAGAGAGAGGGGGAGAAAGAAAGAGAGAGCCCCATGGCTAGCGAACACAACAGACGGCCTACACTACCTGGGGGGAGGTAAAAGACGAGTGGGAGTTGGAAAAGTACTGGAGGACAAAACTACTTTGAAGCCAAAAACACAAGTAAACAGCCCGTAGCTACAAAAGGCCCAAATAAGCTTGTTGGTGGAGGAAAAAGACAATAAACAACATGTAATAAAATATATATGATACAATTATTCAAATCTTAAATGGGGACTCTTAAAGTTGGTGGAGAGAGTGAATTGAAAGGAAAAGAAAAGGGATTTTGATATAATATTTTCCAGTATCATTGCCTCGTCAGAGAGACCGGCTGGGTCCCTCCCCTCCCCTGCAGCTGCTTGACTCTGGTCTGCGTCTCAAATGGAACCCTATTCCCTATATAGTGCACTACTTTTAACCAGTAGATCACTAAATAGGGAACATGGTGCCATTTTGGACACAAGCTAGCTTTGGCCTTTCTGCTGCTGGGTTCTCCAGAGACCCACCGTGTTCTCATGGCTCCCAGAGCACTGCCAAGTGTTTGAAGTGTGAGGAGCAAAAAGGAATGATTTTACTTTCGATGTGGGCCTTCTTAACAAATATTCACAGCTGCATGAAAGATCGAAATTGTGCTGCCAAAACAATCAGACACATGGATACAGACAGACAGGCAGAGGCAGGCAGGCATGCAGGCAGGTAGGGCAGAAAGGCAGCGCAGGCAGTCAGGGCAGAAAGGCAGCGCAGGCAGTCAGGGCAGAAAGGCAGCGCAGGCAGGCAGGGCAGAAAGGCAGTGCAGGCAGGCAGGCAGGGCAGAAAGACAGAGCAGGTAGGGCAGAAAGGCAGCGCAGGTAGGGAAGAAAGGCAGAGCAGGTAGGGAAGAAAGGCAGAGCAGGCAGGTAGGGCAGAAAGGCAGCGCAGATAGGGCAGAAAGGCAGGCAGGCAGGTAGGGCACAAAGGCAGCGCAGGCAGTCAGGGCAGAAAGGCAGCGCAGGCAGGCAGGGCAGAAAGGCAGAGCAGGTAGGCAGGGCAGAAAGGCAGCGCAGGCAGGCAGGGCAGAAAGGCAGCGCAGGCAGGCAGGGCAGAAAGGCGGAGCAGGTAGGGCAGAAAGGCAGCGCAGGCAGGCAGGCAGGGCAGAAAGGCAGAGCAGGTAGGGCAGAAAGGCAGCGCAGGCAGGCAGGGCAGAAAGGCAGCGCAGGCAGGCAGGGCAGAAAGGCAGCGCAGGCAGGCAGGGCAGAAAGGCGGAGCAGGCAGGCAGGCAGGGCAGAAAGGCGGTGCAGGCAGGCAGGGCAGAAAGACAGAGCAGGTAGGGCAGAAAGGCAGCGCAGGTAGGGAAGAAAGGCAGAGCAGGTAGGGAAGAAAGGCAGAGCAGGCAGGTAGGGCAGAAAGGCAGCGCAGATAGGGCAGAAAGGCAGGCAGGCAGGTAGGGCAGAAAGGCAGCGCAGGCAGGCAGGACAGAAAGGCAGAGCAGGCAGGCAGGGCAGAAAGGCAGAGCAGGCAGGCAGGGCAGAAAGGCAGAGCAGGTAGGGCAGAAAGGTAGAGCAGGCAGGTAGGGCAGAAAGGCAGAGCAGGCAGGCAGGGCAGAAAGGCAGAGCAGGCAGGTAGGGCAGAAAGGCAGAGCAGGCACACGTTGCTATGCAAAGACGAGCTCCAGTGTTTTCAGCTCAAGAACACACATGGGAATTTGGGTCTGGGTGAAATATTTGGATTGTGATTACACAGCCCTAAATCTCCTATTTTCCAATGAAAAAGTGTTTGGAGAGCGGTGAAGGATTGATCAGATGTCACTACAAATATTACTCTCCAGTGTTCCAGTGTTGTTGATTCAACTCATCTTCCCAGAAATAAGATCTGTTTAAATGAGGTGTTCTTCTCTCATGCTTGAGAGCTGTGGTTGATCACATTTCAACTGAGAAAACGTTTTAATGGTTTGTTTGGATCATCAAATTGCTAGACAAAGACGGAATCCCCCCAAAATACAACAATTCCCAAACATAGTGCACTAGCAGAGCCCTATGGCATTATGCTAAAATCTAGTGCACTATATAGGAAAAAGGGTGTCATTTGAGAAGCAACCATAGACTTAAAGTGAACACCAAAATGTTTAATGTTCCAATGTAACGGACATAAGAACCATCAATCTCAGTATTGAAGGTTCTTCTTCAGCCCACATAACAATGTGTATGTCATTCATAGAAGTGGCTATTCACAACAACCTTGAGGCTTAAATAAGAGTGGCAATACCAAGTATATAGCAAGATGTCTGTATGCATCTCTACACCAGTAAACATGGAGATAGCCTTCACATACCAGGCAGAAGAAAAAGACGCTGAAACACAGCTAGTGTGTGTTGTGTATCTCTACACAGCTAGTGTGTGTGTGTGTGTTTGTGTTTGTATCTCTACACAGCTAGTGTGTGTGTGTGTTGTGTGTGTATGTGTGTGTGTGTGTGTGTGTGTGTATCTCTACACAGCTAGTGAGTGTGTGTGTGTGTGTGTGTGTGTGTGTGTGTGTGTGTGTGTGTGTGTATCTCTACACAGCTAGTGTGTGTGTGTGTGTTTGTGTTTGTATCTCTACACAGCTAGTGTGTGTGTGTGTGTGTGTGTGTGTGTGTGTGTGTGTGTGTGTGTGTGTGTGTGTGTATCTCTACACAGCTAGTGGGTGGGTGTGTGTGTGTATGTGTGTATCTCTACACAGCTATTGTGTGTGTGTGTGTGTGTGTGTGTGTGTGTGTGTGTGTGTGTGTGTGTGTGTGTGTGTGTATCTCTACACAGCTAGTGAGTGTGTGTGTATGTGTG
>NC_092165.1:31395723-31413223 GCF_045791955.1 Oncorhynchus clarkii lewisi
AGCTATACTGTTACACTGGCAATACTAAAGTGGCTATAAGAACATCCAATAGTCAAAGGTATATGAAATACAAATGGTGTAGTGAGAAATAGTCCTTTAATTCCTATAATAACCTCAACCTAAAAGTTCTTACCTGAGAATATTGAAGACTCATGTTAAAAGGAACCACCAGCTTTCATATGTTCTCATGTTCTGAGCAAGGAACTTAAACTTTAGCTTTTTTACATGACACATATTGCACTTTTACTTTCTCCAACACTTTGTTTTTGCATTATTTAAACCAAATTGAACATGTTTCATTATTTATTTGAGGCTAAATTGATTTGATTGATGTATTATATTAAGTTAAAATAAAAGTGTGAGTGTATGTGTATCTCTACACAGCTAGCGAGTGTGTATGTGTGTATCTCTACACAGCCAGCGAGTGTGTATGTGTGTATCTCTACACAGCTAGCGAGTGTGTATGTGTGTATCTCTACACAGCTAGCGAGTGTGTATGTGTGTATCTCTACACAGCTAGCGAGTGTGTATGTGTGTATCTCTACACAGCTAGCGAGTTTGTATGTGTGTATCTCTACACAGCCAGCGAGTGTGTATGTGTGTATCTCTACACAGCCAGCGAGTATGTATGTGTGTATCTCTACACAGCCAGCGAGTGTGTATGTGTGTATCTCTACACAGCCAGCGAGTGTGTATGTGTGTATCTCTACACAGCCAGCGAGTGTGTATGTGTGTATCTCTACACAGCTAGCGAGTGTGTATGTGTGTATCTCTACACAGCTAGCGAGTGTGTATGTGTGTATCTCTACACAGCTAGCGAGTGTGTATGTGTGTATCTCTACACAGCTAGCGAGTGTGTATGTGTGTATCTCTACACAGCTAGCGAGTGTGTATGTGTGTATCTCTACACAGCTAGCGAGTCTGTATATCTCTACACAGCTAGCGAGTTTGTATGTGTGTATCTCTACACAGCTAGCGAGTTTGTATGTGTGTATCTCTACACAGCTAGCGAGTGTGTATGTGTGTATCTCTACACAGCTAGCGAGTGTGTATGTGTGTATCTCTACACAGCTAGCGAGTGTATGTGTGTATCTCTACACAGCTAGCGTGTGTATGTGTACCTCTACACAGCTAGCGTGTGTATGTGTACCTCTACACAGCTAGTGAGTGTATGTGTATCTCTACACAGCTAGTGTGTCTGTGTGTGTGTATCTCTACACAGCTAGTGTGTGTGTGTGTGTGTGTGTGTATCTCTACACAGCTAGTGAGTGTATGTGTATCTCTACACAGCTAGTGAGTGTATGTGTATCTCTACACAGCTAGTGAGTGTGTGTGTATCTCTACACAGCTAGTGAGTGTGTGTGTATCTCTACACAGCTAGTGAGTGTATGTGTATCTCTACACAGCTAGTGAGTGTGTGTGTATCTCTACACAGCTAGTGAGTGTGTGTGTATCTCTACAGAGCTAGTGAGTGTGTGTGTGTGTGTGTGTGTGTGTGTATCTCTACACCGCTAGTGAGTGTATGTGCGCAGTAATAAAACATGCTAGTAGTGGATGTTATGCTTTGGCTCTCTCGACCTTGAGCAAAACTACCAATAAATAAAAAATGCATGATTCAGATGGTGTATTTGTTTTACCCTGTCGTCTTAGAAACACACAGAGCATGATGTGGTGTCAAATAGCACGGTTCCATTAAAGCCTATTGTTGGGGTGCTCTTGTGGTGCTTGTTCCAGCAGTGAAACTGACTAAAAGCACCATATTTTATTGATGCTGCTAGTAGCTGGTTCATCATGGTGTTATTCCAGAGTTGAGTTCCTCCAGGCAACCTCTGCTTTGTAACATACTCCTTTTCCATATCTCCTCTAAACTATTAATGCAAGATAAGAGAGAGGACATCCTCTTTGTGAATGAGCCGAGACAAAGAAGTAGCTGGATGCATCCCAAATGGCACCCTGTTCCCTATATAGTGCACTACTATTGACCAGAGCCCTATGGAACCTGGTCAAAAACAGTGCACTATAAAGGAAATAGGGTGCCATTTGGGATGCACATGCTATCTTGGAAATGAGCATGCTATCTTGGAAATGAGCTATTTATCATCCTTCCTGTCAAAGGCTGCTTGTGTCTGCTCAGTGCTTCCTGTCCTACTAGCAGGCCTAGGAGCCTACTATCTGCTGATATGAAAAATGGCCCAGGACAGGAAATGTCCCGTAGTAGATGAAAGAGAGAGATGCAGGAGAGAGAGATGAAGAAAAAGCAGTAAATACTCTCCCTGTGCGCTGCCATCTATGTACCCGCCTTACATCCATTTAGCAACTCAAGGACATCTTTGAAGTCCATGTAATAAATATCGTAAATATTCTAATGAGTTCTGTTAACCTACATATTAAAGTTGTTAAACGGCCAGTCTCCCAAGTCAGGAAAGAGTGCAAGTCCCCTGACTTACGACCAGAAATGTCAGCGGAGAGCCCGTGCATTTATAGACTTTCAGAAGGGTGACAGTGATACTATCAACATAGCAAATATGAATTCCTGTGATGGATTACTCCATTGATCAGGTGCTGGCTGTTGACACGCGGTTTAAAGCAGTCCTGCTTGGTTTCATGTTGCTGTCAACGTAACATTTGGCTGTCTCTTCCTTTTTCAACCACCAACCACAGGTGAACAGAAGCACAATCCCGTGACCTTTGCACGTCTTCCTTCTTCAACACAACTAGAACAACAGCCGTGGAATGGTCCAGCTTTTCCTGAACAACGGGTCAGGTGAGGCTTTTGACTGACCCATATCTGTCATCACAGCTTGAAAAACTTTGAGTTGATTCTATCAATGACACCTTGAGAAAATGAATGCTTGATTCACAACAGATGTGACAACATAAGCGCGGAATGGTGACCCGAGAGGATATGTGGACCAGGTGCAGTGAGGTCAAAAGGTCAACCCTTGGACCGCGTCCCAAATGGCACCCTATTCCCTATATAGTGCACTACCTTTGACGAGGGCCCATGGAGAGGAAGCGCTCACACACATAGAGAGACCCAGGACAGGCAGGCTTTAGGAAGAGCACCAAAATAAATAACGTCTTGAGTCAAGTCTGGCTGGATGGACGGGCTGCAAGAAAGCTAGATAGCTAGATTATGAACGACGCACAAACACATCAGAGAAGAAAGGCGGTGTTCCTCTCTCAAAAGGACACCTGCAAACACTTAAAAGGTTGTTCTCCACCCTCCTCTCAGTGAACCAGAGCTGAGAGACTACGCTCTCACCAAACTCACAATCCCCTGCCTCCCCTTGACTGACTGAGCCTCCCAAGGTTGACTGACTAACTGCAGAGGGTGTGGGACACTGACGTAAGAGCCTACTGGCAGTCCATTCCTGGAGGTAGAGGACTTCTGGAAAGTTCTTTCTCCTTCTCGTTTGATGTTTCAGTTTAATAGTTCTTGGAACCGATGATGGACATTGTTAAATGAGAGCCCTCGATGATAAACTGAACAATAAAACAAATGAACCTCATGGATTCATGTTGGAACCGTTGGAATGTTTTTTTGGGGGGTCTGAATATCTGAACTCAATAAATACATAGAGAAAGGAATGACAAAGAGTTTGTCCACGCACTTATGTATTTACATTTAATTCAAATCCCAGTCCTCAAAGACATGGGTGTGAATCACACCAGTGAGAATGGGAAGGTTTCCACTATCTCAACATTTACAAAAACTGGATAAAAATGCATAGCCTAGTGAAAATAAATGTGTAACTCCATTCATTCTGTGTCAAGTCTGTTCTGAAAAGCTGGCATTTCTTAAATGTGGAGATCGATAGCCACAACCCAACAAAGGGTATAAGAAGTGCAAACAGTGGATATTTTCAGAGAGGAGGCTATTTTTCTTGTTTTCTCTGCCTGATATTTCAGCGTTGAGAAAAAAAAAAAAAAGAGGCTACAACTGACAACAGCTGGCTCTGCGGTGCGGCTGGAGGGAAAGTCAAAGCCATGGAAACCAGTGAACCCCTGACCTGGCTTACAGGCATGGCTGTCTTACGTAGAAAACACTCCTCTCCCTCTCATATCCACCGACAACACACACAACTTTACTCTCCACCGACAACAGCCTGGAGCCCAGCAGGAACAGTTACTGCTAGGCGACCACTGCTCTTCATAGGGGCGTATATTTATCTGTATGGATGGAAATGGATCAAAACAAGCAGAGAGACAACTGGAAGAGAGTCCAGCCCGAAAGTCGGTCAGTAAAGGACTCCTAGACAGAGTAGAGGGAGTACTGTGTATACGAACCCATCATTCTGATGGTAATACCACCCCCACCCCAACTATCTCCCCAATTTAAAACTCTTCCGGAGTGGAAAACCCACCAATCCTTTTCACCTACAAAAGCCTCGAAAAGCTAAATGTGGCACAACGTAACAATGCAGTGGTGTTACATTTACATTTGAGTCACTTAGCAGACGCTCTTAATCAGAGCGATTTACAGGAGCAATTAGGGTTAAGAGCCTTGCTCGAGGGCACCCGGGCAGATGTCTCACATAGCCGGTTCAGGGAATCGAGCGCGACGCTCTGAACCGCTAGTCTACTTGCCGCCCCTAGGCCCGCTCTTCGTCATCCCAACTGACTGGGAACTCTGCGAATCCACCCGTCTGATAGAAAGAGCAGGATGAAGGCTGTGCAGCAGTGCTGGGAATAGGATTTAAATGTGTATACAGAAGAGAAAGACTAACCCAGTATTCACACTGGATGTGCTGTGGCAGACTTGTATTCATTTATTCATTCAACCTTTATTTATCGAGGCCCGTCTTACAGAGATCAGCTACAGTCTTGCTTCATTATTCCTCATTATCCCTCCACACCTACGTATCAAAACCACTGTATATTCACCATGGCAACACATCCTTCATTCGAAAATACACCTAACCTGACATCAAGAGAAGAGAAGCTTCATGCCAAATTAACGTGGCTCCTGGTGTGCTTCTGGAATATTCATTCATTACTTCATCTATCGGGATGTTAAAAGACTGTACGTCCCAAATGGCACCCTATTCCCTATATAGCGCACTACTTTTGAACAACGCCCTTTGGCAGACACCTTAGGGTCAGTTCATCTGTCCTAAAGACAAAGTGGAGCTCATTCTCTTTTGGCCCCACTAGGTATCCATCATAGAGGTTTAGCTCAGAGGGGGTCAGGGGGGTTAGGAGTGGAGTTAGGGGGTAGGCTAGGTCACCCCTGGTGTCAAAAGGAGAACCCCATCAAACTTCCTTTCCCCTCAAGACAGATTAAGTCAATCAGAAGACTTCAATGGCTCTTTTAACCAATCCTTTTCTCTCCGCTTGTTTACACCACTGAACAGGGAAACTGTATGCACTGTTGATTGAGTCATAGTGTTGTAAAGAGGGGCAGCCAACCCCCCAGCCAGCCTCGACCCAAGTCCTACCTTCACAACACAGAGAGCACAATGAGAGTAACGCTAATTGAAAGTCAGAGGTTGCGACCTTTGTCAGGGGGCACTGAGCCCCTCTCTCCCGAGCCGTCACACTGCGTGGGGTGCGGAGCCTGGTTTGCAGAGGGGGTCTCGTGGAAAGTCCCTGCGGCCACACAGAGCTCCTCTCCTGCAGTCAGTAATCTGAAAGGAGAGGCAGCTGTGTGGGTAGAAAAGCCTAGCAGCGGGGGGAAAGGACAGGGGGATTTGCATTTGCCCCAAGAAGAAGGCTTTCATCCCCCCAGCTCTTTTCCTATGGAGGGTGGGTGGGGCGGGGCGGGGAGTGGGGTGCAGACCAGGGTACAGGAGAGTGACAATCAATGGGCTTTTCATCTCAGGTACCTGCCTAGTGGAGGGACATAAAGGAAGGGTATCTGGCCCTAAACAGAGACTACATAGTGGCAGAATACCTGACCACTATGACTGACCCAAAATGTACAGACTACGTGAGCATAGCCTTGCCATAGAGAGAGGCCGCCGCAGGCAGACCTGGCTCTCAAGAGAAGACAGGCTATGTGCACACTGCCCACAAAATGAGGTGGAAAATGGGCTGCACTTCCTAAACTCCTGCCAAATGTACAGTTGTAGTCGTAAGTTTACATACACCTTAGCCAAATACAATTAAACTCAGTTTTTCACAACTCCTGACATTTAATCCTACTAAAAATTCCCTGTCTTAGTCAGTTAGGATCACCACTTTATTTTAAGAATGTGAAATGTCAGAATAATAGTGGAGGGAATGATGTATTTCAGCTTTTATTTCTTTCATCACATTTCCAGTGGGTCAGAAGTTTACATACACTCAATTAGTATTTGGTAGCATTGCCTTTAAATTATTTAACTTGGGTAAAACATTTCGGGTAGCCTTCCACAAGCTTCCCACAATAAGTTGGGTGAATTTTGGCCCATTCCTCCTGACAGAGCTGGTGTAACTGAGTCAGGTTTGTAGGCCTCCTTGCTCGCACATGCTTTTTCAGTTCTGCCCACAAATTTTGTATAGGATTGAGGTCAGGGCTTTGTGATGGCCACTCCAATACATTGACTTTGATGTCCTTAAGCCATTTTGCCACAACTTTGGAAGTATGCTTGGGGTGATTGTCCACTTGGAAGACTCATTTGCGACAAAGCTTTAACTTCCTTACTGATGTCTTGAGATGTTGCTTCAATATATCCACATCATTTTCCTGATTTCATGCCATCTATTTTGTGAAGTGCACCAGTCCCTCCTGCAGCAAAGCACCCCCAAAACATGATGCTGCCACCCCCGTGCTTCAAGGTTGGGATGGTGTTCATCGACTTGCAAGCCTCCCCCTTTTCCTCCAAACATAACGATGGTCATTATGGCCAAACAGTTCTATTTTTGTTTCATCAGACCAGAGGACATTTCTCCAAAAAGTACAATCTTTGTCCCCATGTGCAGTTTCAAACCGTAGTCTGGCTTTTTTATGGCGGTTTTGGAGCAGTGGCTTCTTCCTTGCTGAGAGGCCTTTCAGGTTATGTCGATATAGGACTTGTTTTACTGTGGATATACAGTGCCTTGCGAAAGTATTCGGCCCCCTTGAACTTTGCGACCTTTTGCCACATTTCAGGCTTCAAACATAAAGATATAAAACTGTATTTTTTTGTGAAGAATCAACAACAAGTGGGACACAATCATGAAGTGGAACGACATTTATTGGATATTTCAAACTTTTTTAACAAATCAAAAACTGAAAAATTGGGCGTGCAAAATTATTCAGCCCCTTTACTTTCAGTGCAGCAAACTCTCTCCAGAAGTTCAGTGAGGATCTCTGAATGATCCAATGTTGACCTAAATGACTAATGAGGATAAATACAATCCACCTGTGTGTAATCAAGTCTCCGTATAAATGCACCTGCACTGTGATAGTCTCAGAGGTCAGTTAAAAGCGCAGAGAGCATCATGAAGAACAAGGAACACACCAGGCAGGTCCGAGATACTGTTGTGAAGAAGTTTAAAGCCGGATTTGGATACAAAAAGATTTCCCAAGCCTTAAACATCCCAAGGAGCACTGTGCAAGCGATAATATTGAAATGGAAGGAGTATCAGACCACTGCAAATCTACCAAGACCTGGCCGTCCCTCTAAACTTTCAGCTCATACAAGGAGAAGACTGATCAGAGATGCAGCCAAGAGGCCCATGATCACTCTGGATGAACTGCAGAGATCTACAGCTGAGGTGGGAGACTCTGTCCATAGGACAACAATCAGTCGTATATTGCACAAATCTGGCCATTATGGAAGAGTGGCAAGAAGAAAGCCATTTCTTAAAGATATCCATAAAAAGTGTTGTTTAAAGTTTACCACAAGCCACCTTGGAGACACACCAAACATGTGGAAGAAGGTGCTCTGGTCAGATGAAACCAAAATTGAACTTTTTGGCAACAATACAAAACGTTATGTTTGGCGTAAAAGCAACACAGCTCATCACCCTGAACACACTATCCCCACTGTCAAACATGGTGGTGGCAGCATCATGGTTTGGGCCTGCTTTTATTCAGCAGGGACAGGGAAGATGGTTAAAATTGATGGGAAGATGGATGGAGCCAAATACAGGACCATTCTGGAAGAAAACCTGATGGAGTCTGCAAAAGACCTGAGACTGGGACGGAGATTTGTCTTCCAACAAGACAATGATCCAA
The DNA here is from genome assembly GCF_045791955.1 of Oncorhynchus clarkii lewisi. Taxonomy (NCBI): domain Eukaryota; kingdom Metazoa; phylum Chordata; class Actinopteri; order Salmoniformes; family Salmonidae; genus Oncorhynchus; species Oncorhynchus clarkii. The sequence goes on from NC_092165.1 coordinate 31,403,870, forward strand.
AACATAAAGCAAAATCTACAATGGAATGGTTCAAAAATAAACATATCCAGGTGTTAGAATGGCCAAGTCAAAGTCCAGACCTGAATCCAATCGAGAATCTGTGGAAAGAACTGAAAACTGCTGTTCACAAATGCTCTCCATCCAACCTCACTGAGCTCGAGCTGTTTTGCAAGGAGGAATGGGAAAACATTTCAGTCACTCGATGTGCAAAACTGATAGAGACATACCCCAAGCGACTTACAGCTGTAATCGCAGCAAAAGGTGGCGCTACAAAGTATTAACTTATGGGGGCTGAATAATTTTGCACGCCCAATTTTTCAGTTTTTGATTTGTTAAAAAAGTTTGAAATATCCAATAAATGTCGTTCCACTTCATGATTGTGTCCCACTTGTTGTTGATTCTTCACAAAAAAATACAGTTTTATATCTTTATGTTTGAAGCCTGAAATGTGGCAAAAGGTCGCAAAGTTCAAGGGGGCCGAATACTTTCGCAAGGCACTGTAGATACTTTTGTACCTGTTTCCTCCAGCATCTTCACAAGGTCATTTGCTGTTGTTCTGGGATTGATTTGTGCTTTTCGCACCAAAATACGCTCATCTCTAGGAGACAGAATGCGTCTCCTTCCTGAGTGGTATGACGGCTGCGTGGTCCCATGGTGTTTATACTTGCGTACTATTGTTTGTACAGATGACCGTGGTACCTTCAGGCGTTTGGAAATTGCCCCCAAGGATGAACCAGACTTGTGGAGGTCTACAATTGTTTTCTGAGGTCTTGGCTGATTTCTTTTGATTTTCCCATGATGTCAAGCAATGAGGCACTGAGTTTGAAGGTAGGCCTTGAAATACATCAACAAGTACACCTCCAATTGACTCAAATGATGCCAATTAGCCTATCAGAAGCTTCTAAAGCCATGACATAATTTTCTGGAATTTTCCAAGCTGTTTAAAGACACAGTCAACTTAGTGTATGTGAACTTCTGATCCACTGGAATTGTGATACAGTGAATTATAAGTGAAATAATCTGTCTGTAAACAATTGTTGGAAAAATTACTTGGGTCATGCACAAAGTAGATGTCCTAACTGACTTGCCAAAACGGTTTGTTAACAAGACATTTGTGGAGTAGTTGAAAAATTGGTTTTAATGACTCCAACCTAAGTGTATGTAAACTTCTGACTTCAACTGTATGACCACATTAGAGACACAATCTCTGTTAAAGCCTCTTCAACATCAGGAGGCCAAAGAAATTTGGCTTGGCAACTAAAACTCTCACAAACTTTTATAGGTGCACAATTGAGAGCATCCTGTCGGGCTGTATTACCGCCTGGTACGGCAACTACACCGCCCGCAACCGCAGGGCTCTCCAGAGGGTGGTGCGGTCTGCCCAACGCATCATCGGGGGCAAACTACCTGCCCTCCAGGACACCTACAGCACCCGATGTCACAGGAAGGCCAAAAAGATCATCAAGGACATCAACTACCGAAGCACTGCCTGTTCACCTCGCTATCATCCAGAAGGTGAGGTCAGTACAGGCGCATCAAAGCTGGGACCGAGAGACTGAAAACCAGCTTCTATCTCAAGGTCATCAGACTGTTAAATAGCCATCACTAGCACATTAGAGGCTGCTGCCAAATATACATAGACTTGAAATATTGATATATTCCTTAATTCCATTCTTTTACTTTTAGGTTGTCTATTGTTGTGAATTGTTAGATATTACCGCACTGTTGGCGCTACGAACCCAAGCATTTCGTTACACCCGCAATAACGTCTGCTAAACATGTGTATGTGACCAATACATTTTGATTTGATTTATTCCCCACAGATCACAGACCCAAAAGGATTTGAAAACAAATCAAACATTGATAAACTCCCATATATGTTAGGTGAAATACCGCAGTGTGCAATCACAGCAGCAAGACTTGCGGCCCGCTGCCATGAGAAAAGGGCAACCAGTGTAGCACAAACAACATTGTAAATAGCACCTATATTTATCTGGTTTATTTATCTTCCCCTATTATTCTATCTTTTGAAAATCTTTTTGAGTGCAATATTTACTGTCAAATTCAAATCATTTTTGATGTTGTTTTGTGTCTAACTTTTGTTTGTTGTTAATTTCACTTGCTTTGGCAATGTTTCCCATGCCAATAAAGTCCCTTTGAATTGAACTGAGAAAGAGAGAGAGAGAGAGTGAGTCTCCTGTGTAGTGGGCAATTGAGGAGGGAGGGAGGGAGGGAGGGAGGGAGGGAGGGAGGGAGGGAGGGAGGGAGGGAGGGAGGGAGGGGAAGGGTTAGCTACAGGGAGAACAGACATGGATAATCCTTCTTCATTTAGAGCCCCTGTAGGCTGTTCCAAACCAACGCTACTGTACATCCATCTTTCTCTGACACACACACACTCCTTAGAACGCAGCTACATACCAACAAACCAGCCATACGAATCAATCAAAACGAGACATACAAATGTGGTGACCTGTGCTATTTTGAGAAAGACATTTAAGAAAAACCCACAAGAATAAAAAAACGGATTTACAGACTCGTCGTGATAAACGGGTTGCTATGGCAACCTGTTTTACACACTAGTAGGCCTGCTACACTTGAGGCACAGCAACAACAAAAATGTTGGGCTAATATTAAGAAGCCATGGTTTTTATAAAGAAAAATGTAGGATACACAATGTTACAAGACATGAAAACAGACAAGTCGTCAGTCACAATTCCCCACAGCCTAAGAGGAGGTCAGGCATTGCTATAAGGTCCAACACCAGGTCTCAAGACAAGCCCCTCAAACCCCCCTCCTAGTCCCACTGAAGACCCCTGCAATAGTGCCAATTATTTTGAGACTTTTTTAAGTGGGTTGGCCTGTCCCATGAGACACGGCAAGGTTCTTCAGAAGGCACAACTTGAGAAAGAAAACGGGCACACTTCACAGAATATGGGAAAACCCAGTTAAAGGTAGAATAATATTGAGACCATTGTTACAGCTACATGGAAATGAGTTTGAAGTCATTATATTTTAAACAATTGGTAATAGGAATGATCCATCTTTGAGAATTCGACTAATTGAATCAACGAGTGGTATTAATTATTACAATTATTATTATTTTTTTTGGGGGGGGGGGGGATACATCAGTTGATTTAAATTTGTTTTTGTACAAACATGTTCTTGAAACATTTGAAGAAATTAATGTTTATTTTTACTATTTACACCAGGCAGCTACATTCTGTTAACAAAATAATAATGTGTTACCGAGTCTATTTACAAAACAGTTGTAGTGAGAAGTAGAGATCTCACCCACACAAAGATCTTATCAGCAGATCACACAGTATCTCCAGCTTCTTAAACCAGACAATATTCCTATTAAAACCAAACAGAAATCTTACCCGCTTTGAGAAACAACTGCTTTGTAGTAAATTCTGTGGCAAATTTCTAAATTCACTATATCTTAAACCCTAAAGGAAAAAAGTCCTGTTAACGTTCAATTGTTACAACCAAACACCTAGTTTGATTTACTGACCGCATTGTAAATTGTTCATGTTGTTATGTGCAGAGGTACATGCCCAAACATATAACAACATGAATACACACACAAATATTATGTACAGTCATCTTTATGAATACGTTCACAAAGAACAGATGAGTCCTTCACAGCTTGGTGATTTCCCAGTATTTGGATTTGGCACTACACTAGACTAGGGGCCCTCTGAGACACCTACCTGCCATCCTCTCCCTTCATCACAGGGGGCCAGATGTGACAGGGTTTAGTAATGAAACCGGATCCAGGTTGCATTCCAAATGGCACCCTATTCCCTTTATAGTGCACTATGTTTCAACTATAAAGGGAATAGGGTGCCGTTTGAGACACATTAAGGGTTTAGTAGTCAAACTGAAAGCTGATCCAGAGTCAATATGACAGCCTGCTTTGGCCCTGATAGATGGAGGGTGACCTGGGAGGGACAGTGTTCTCCAGGTAGGTACTACAACGTACTACAGTACCCAGGCTGTTAGGGCTCCATACGTCTGTGTGTCTGTCCATCTGGGCTCAGATCACAGCATATGATGGCATTCCAAACCGACTACATTGTAGTGGCACAGCGAGCAGAAACCAATGGTTGTGTGCCACGTCGTCGACTGAGCAATTGGGCATCAGATGGCTGAATCATGTGATGGTTGGTTAGCTGATATGTTAAACATCTAGCCATGCGTTGTGAAATGTGGCAGGTGTCTGACCCCGCAATGTAGTCAGCCTGGAACACGGGCCATATCTGGAGAAGAGGGTCATCCAGGGCCTGTGGGCAGGGCGCCCAGTCCCCCCAACAACCATCTGGGATCAGAACAGGGGAGTAGGACATCTGTTTACTCTGTACACATCCACTTTAATGATCTTGGATGGGAAATGAACGAACGCAGCAGTTTGGATCTCTCGGTGTGTCTCAAACGGCTCCCTATTCTCTATATAGTGCATAGGGCTCTGGTCAAAAACAGTACATTTATAAAGTGAATAGGGCACCCTCTGTCTGATTCATCATTTGAACGTTTTACTTATTTAGGACTGGTGCTGTAAAGGCGGTATAACTAATACCAGGATCCTTTTAGGGATTGCCCAGTTAGTGGCAGATTCATAAACTGAATTGCAGTGAATTTCCATTCATTGGTTTTGCAGCCAAGCTAGTTTAGAGACGAAGCAATGGAACAGCAACACGGCGTTTTAATAAGGAGTGTGTGTGGTGTGGGGTAACACAGTCATTCTTTTGCGGCTCATTATTGGTCTATAATCCAATCCACACTGATGGTCACCTAACCTCTGAGCTCTGAATTGTGTTCCAACATGGCTTCAGTCAGGCAATGGGGCTGGACTGGGCAGTGTGTGTGTGCGGGACTCTGTCCGGGTGTCCGTGTGAGTGAGTTGGCCCAGTGATTGGTGATTGGGCAGTGGATCAGCTCAGAGTATGGCTCTGTTAGGTTTATTAGGCAGTGCTAGCTGTAGCTTTACTACGGGACAGGACAGGACAGACAAAGGTGATAGATTGGGGGGGGGGGGGGGGGGGCTTTGATATGAGATAGGGAGAAAGGGAGGGAGCTGCCTGGAGGGAGAAGAAGAGAGAGGGGGATTGGCTTGGAGCTAAAGCAGAGCTTAATGTAAACCAGATGAGGAGAGGAGTCTCTAAAACAAAAGACAACCCAGAGTTCAGCCAGCACCCCCCACTGCACCATCACCTACTAATCTTCACATTACACAGGCTGACTTCCAGCAGTAAGGCTAAGGAGCGTTGATTACTTTCGGGATAAACCAGGGTATGTATCTTATTTCGAGGGAAAATAATGTTTTCTAACTAATCCAGTTAGCTAAGAGGCCCTCTGCAGCTTCGCTAACAACAGTCATACTGCTACTGGTGTAGCTAACTTCCTAACTATTTAAACAGTCTGCACACCAAACGACACCCTATTCCCTTTATAGCGCACCCTACCCTGGTCAAAAGTAGTACACTATATACAGAACAGGGTGCCATTTGGGACGCAACCCTAGACTCCCATGAGAGAGACATGACATATTGCCTCATGGTAATTTTGATGACCCATCACATCTGCCTCTGCCTGGACTCTCTTTCGGCCAACATCAAACAGAGAGAGGGGGCAACCCTGTCAGACATGGCTGAACTGAAAGAAGAGCTCTTCTTAAACCTGGCTGCTCCTCCACCTGCCTGTGAAAGCAGAGCCCCTGTCCTTCTGGCGCGTGGCTTAGCACCCAGGGGCCTAGAGGGGCCTGCAGGGGCCCGGCCCGTCTGGGGGCCCCACTGATCAAAGCCCCACGGCCAGGGGAGTCGGGGAAGCATCCCATCTCCGGCGCCCAGATGAAGGGCCGGGGGTGAAGAGGTGAGGCCTGTCAGTGGCGTGATACGGCCGGGAGCGACTCAACAACAGGGACTTGGGTTTCACTGACGTCTCCATCTGTGCGAGGAACATTATCTATAACCCCTCCCTCTCTTCACCCCCCCCCTAGCATGCTGCGGAGGATGAGAACGCCGCAGAGATACGGTTCAGGCATCACAGCAGAGGCATGGCCAATCTTCAAAAACCTAATGGAAATACCACATTTCCTAGGTCACCCACCGGCAATATAGTTGGTCATTTCACAACGTCAAAAGTTTTTTAATGATTTCTGCATGATTTAAGAAGCGCTTTTAAGTTGATGGGGATTCGGTTCAAATAAACCGTAAAATTCAGAGCTGTGTTCTTGTGCGACCGTCGGTTAAGAACTATGAAAACAGAAGTGTGTGCAGCTGCTCTGTATGAAATGATCTACCAGACAATACCAGGGAGGATCACAGCAATTAACAGTGAATCTAACACACGGTTCCTCAGTACTTTGGCCCTTGTTCAGGCTCTGCTTTAGCAATTAACATGACTTACAAAGCCTACTGGCAGGGTTGAGGAGAAGCAATCTGTTGCATTGTCAATCTGCAACCTATACCCAATTTAGTGCACTATTTTTAACCCGGACCAGTCACCGAGGACCCTGGTTGGTCGGTAAAGAAATGTAAACGCGTGGTGGAATCTTTGGCAGACACAATAAAATGATATGCCTGGGCTGGTCAAGCCATTAGGAATGCCTAACGCTCCCTCGGCTTGAGCCAACAACATTCTGTCTGCTTCCAAAATGCTATTTTCTAAATAGCACACTACTTTTGACAGGAGACCAATGGGCCATGGTCAAAAGTAGTGCACTATAAAGGGAATAGGATGCTATTTGGGACACAACATATTCTCTCTCTGATTTTCTCACACATGCCCTGCTACCTGCAGCTGTTGCCTGTTACACATACCAGTGCAGTTGTGGAGGGTGGAGGATGAAACCAGGCCTGAATACATAGGATGTTTCCCAAATGGCAGCCTACTCCCTATACAGTACACTCCTTCTGACCAAGGCCCATTGGTCTCTGGTCAAAAGTAGTGCACTATATGGGGAATAGGATGTCATTTGGGACGCTCCCATGGTGTTCTCCCCCTCATGAAAGGACAGACAGAGCAGACAAGATAAATGGACTAAATATATCGAACTCCCAACAGACAGAAAGCACAGCGCTCTGTTGATTAGCTGAGCCACGCAATGGTTGTCTACTAGGCTAGACCATTGTTCAGGCTTGCTGGAGATTTCTCTGGGCCTTTAGATCTTTTTCAATACGGGTGTGACTTTTAGCTGATGCAGAATATTGTAGGTCACAAGCACGCATCATGTGGTGCTGAAATAAAATTGGAGGATAGGTGGAACTCATTATATTTCATCTCCTCCTAGAATTTGGGAATCTATTATTGCATTTGAAAGGGGAAGATAGCTAAGGGACGGTTTCCCAGACACAGATTAGGCCTAGTACTTAAAAGGTCTTTCAATGGAGAATGTCCATTGAGAATGCTTTTCAGTCCTGGATTAGGCTTAATCTGGAACTGGGAAATCGGCTCTAATAGGACTTCCACAGCCTACTGGCAGGGGTGAGGAGATATCTGCTGCATAGTGAGTCTGCATCCCAAATGGCAACCTATACAGCTACAGAAGCCCTAGAGTAAAAGGGTTTTGGGCAGTGTGTTTTTTTACCAGTCAATGACTCTGACATTGTAAATGGAGCAACAATAACCGAGGAAGTCTACTGACACTTGTGGGTGAAACCACAATTGGAAAAGTCTAAATAAGGTCATTGGGACGTCTCAAATCTGACGTCTCAAAATCACCCCTTTGAAGTTGAAATTTAAAATGGTTAAGGTACGTAAGGTTAGGGTTTAGGGTAGGGACGTCCCAAGGATACCAGATAGCACTAACCAACCACAATCCCTCACTGACATCATTCACATTACACACAAACTGTATACAACAAGACTCAACACATCAAGTTCAACAGTGGAGTCTCTTTGAATGTGTGTTCCCTTTGTGACAGCGTTTGCCTGCAGTGTGACCTGGGAGGGAACTGGTGCTGCAGTCAGTGTCTCCAGGTCAGATAATGGGAGAAGGAGAACACAGTCAACCGTGAAGATAAACATACTACTTGAGCGCTGATGTCGCACTCAATAACCTCGGGGGAACGACTCATCGCAGCGCCACAGAGAAAGAGAGTGTGTGTATATAACACACACACACACACACACACACACACACACACACACACACACACACACACACACACACACACACACACACACACACACACACACACACACACACACACACACACACACACACACACTACTGGAGGGCATTCTCGTTCTCCCGGTCTGTCAAAACATCAGTTTAACAGGAGAACAATCAGTGAAGGAGGCAGTTGTGGTTGGTGAGCGAAGCAGCAGAATGACAAATAGAGTTTGGCTTTTCACTGTTGTTTTGGGCTAGCAGCTAGCTAGCTGGTCATCATCTGCCTGTAGGACATGTCATGAGTAGAGCAGCATTGGCTTTCTTTAACTCTTTCTCGCTGTCTCTCAAACTCGTTCTCTCCAAATCATCTTGTCTCTGTCCAACTCCAGCCTCTGTTCCCCAGGTGCCGATGACGTGGATGTCAATTAAGGCAGCTCCCCGCACCTCTCTGATTCAGAGGGGTTGGGTTAAATGCGGAAGACACATTTCATTGAATGCATTCAGTTGTACAACTGACTAGGTATCCCCCTTTCGGCTCCCTCTTTCTCCCACTCTCTTTTGTTCGCTCTCTCTTTCTCTTTTGTTCTCTCTCTCTCTCTCTCTCTCTTTTGTTCGCTCTCTCTCTCTCTTTTGTTCGCTCTCTCTCTCTATTTTGTTCGCTCGCTCTCTCTTTTTTGTTTGCTCTCTCTCTCTATTTTGTTCGCTCGCTCTCTCTCTTTTGTTCGCTCTCTCTCTCTCTCTTTTGTTCGCTCTCTCTCTCTTTTGTTTGCTCTCTCTCTCTTTTATTCGCTCTCTCTCTCTCTTTTGTTCGCTCTCTCTCTCTTTTGTTCGCTCTCTCTCTCTTTTGTTCGCTCTCTCTCTTGTTCGCTCTCACTCTCTCTTTTGTTCGCTCTCTCTCTCTTTTGTTCGCTCTCTCTCTTGTTCGCTCTCACTCTCTCTTTTGTTCGCTCTCTGTCTCTCTTTTGTTCGCTCTCTCTCTCTTTTGTTCGCTCTCTCTCTCTTTTGTTCGCTCTCTCTCTTTTGTTCGCTCTCTCTCTTTTGTTCGCTCTCTCTCTCTTTTGTTCGCGCTCTCTCTCTCTCGTTCGCTCTCTCTCTCTCTCTTGTTCTCTCTCTCTCTTTCTTTTGTTCTCTCTCTCTCTCTCTCTTTTGTTTGCTCTCTCTCTCTTTTGTTCTCTCTCTCTCTCTTGTTCGCTCTCTCTCTCTCTTTTGTTCGCTCTCTCTCTCTCTTTTGTTCGCTC